>NW_006711151.1:1446189-1715045 GCF_000167675.1 Trichoderma reesei QM6a
CGACGCCCCCTCAATGGAGGGGTATCCCCCGGACCAAGATTCTAGCCTGAGTCGCCCGGGGGGAGAGGGGGTTTTTCCAAGCGCCCCCCCCTCTAAAAAAGGAGAGAGGCCCGCGCCCCACGGCGCCCCCCCCTTGGGGGGCCCAGGAAACTGCCTATCAAAGAGGCCCCCTTGACCAGCCAAAAGGGGGTCCTCTAGGGCCTTTTTTTTGGGGGCACAAGGGGGCCCGTTTTTTGGGGAGGGGGGGGGGTCCCCCCCAAAAATCTCTTGGCGCGGGGGGGGGGTTTTTTTTTTCTTTTTCGAAAAAAGGGGTTTTTTTTTTTTTTGACCCACGGCAGGGGATTATTCCCCGCTTTTTTTTTCAAAAGGGGGGGGGGAAGGGGGGGGCCTTTTCTTTTGGGTTTTNACCCCCCCCCCCCCCCCCCCCCCCCCCCCCCCCTCTTTCACTTTTTCCTGCTTTTCTTTTCTTCTTTTCCCCTTGACTTTATTTTTTTGCTATTTATCTGCCTCTTTTTATCTCTGATGTACTTTTGCAAAATTAAAAGACCATGTAAGCAAACGCGCGAGCGAGCAGCATGTCTTTCTATTTTCTTTTTATTTTTCTTTTCTTTTCTCTTATTTTCTTTGACAGATCTATTTGTTCTCTTATTGTCTTTTATTGCCTGTATCTCGCCTTTGGGGAAGAAACGCGCGTTTTGTCATGCGAATTGAATGTATTTTGTGTGTGTCCTTTTGCCTTGTCATCTATTTCCTTGCACTTTGAATTTTCACATTAGATGAACGAAAAAGGGATGCCCGAGTTGGACAATGTATGGATGGATGGATGGATGGATGGATGGAGGATGGAAAGGCTAAAGGAAAGGGGAGCATGGCCCGGGATCTGCGAGGGATGAAAGGACATATCTGGCGACACATTTGACTGTCATGAGCGTTATCGATGCATAACATGGCATATAATACCACATAGGCGTTGCAAAATCCCAAGTTTATTAGACCATTCAGCTAGGTAGTTTGACGCAATCTCAATCACAAAACGAAACAAACAAATCAATCTCTCTGCTCTCTCCTTGACCCTGTCCTTGATGTGTCGACCATCATCCTTTGTGAATAAAAGACCACCTTGCTCAACAAGCCCAGAGCGAACCCTGCCAAGACAGACAATAGTCAAATTCGTTCCTGGCCACATCCCTCCCCCAAACGCATCCGTCGTTAACAACGTGGACCAGTATCGGCATACCAAAACATGCTCGCAGGGCGAGAGCAATGGTATAGCGCTGAGGAGCTCTTTCTTCTCCCATGCCTGACCCTCCAACCAGGTCAAGGTATCAAGATAGAAAGGCCAGAATCCACCAAGACGAGTCGGAATATAAAAGAAATAGAGCGGCGTAACGTACCAAATAAAACAAGAGATGCAAGGAAATAGAGACCAAGGGAAATACCAAACGAGACCGGTGCAAAGGGCGAAATAGAAAGAAATGAACAATGAGGATGGCAACCCAAAGGCAGCCCTGGTCTGTCAGAGACATTGTGCCGAATCCACGTTGAAAGGTTCCATACAAATTAACACAGTAGTTGATCCCACAACAGGCAAAGGGGTTAGTGAAGAAAAGAAAACAACAAAGGGAAAAAGAAAAGAAGAAAAAAAGAAGAAGAAAAAAAGACACAGATACATGGCAGTTGCATAGCAAACCCGGATGGCTATCAATCCCCATCTGGGTCGATATCTCACCGACTTAATCAAGAGATGGCGTGTCAAGGCTGCTGTTGCTGAGATCGTTCTCCTCATCAGAGTCACCGTCCGTTTCAGATCCCGCAACGTGATCCACGTCATCCTGCACAGGTTCAGGAGACGAGCTCTCGGCGGTGTTGGTGGTAGACTTGGGAGAGATCTCGATGCTGTTAAACTCTGAAAACTGTTAGCAAGAGGACGAGATAGGACTGATCATGGCCCAATCAACTCACCAATCAGGTTGGCCTTCTTGGCTGGCGAAGTCTCGGGGGAATCTGGCTCCTCAATGATGGGCTCGGGGATCCAGAACGGCGTCGGCCTGGTTGCCTTTGGCTTTGCGCTTTTATACTCCTGTGTCCACTGGCCCGGGGTGCGGTGAGGCTGAGTACCAAAGGAACAATAGCTGCCTAGGTCCGGAAAGCTTCGTTTGCGAGGTTGGTAATACGGATTGGAACTGGGCTGCGAGTAGTCGCTGTAGTAGCTCTGACTATACTCATCTCGCATAGTATGGCATTCAGGGTCATACGAAGGGGAGAATGTGCTCCAAGGCGATGGCTTCCTGTATGCGGATTCGTATCCGCTGGTTTGCCCTCCCCCGTATGGCGACGAATAACTCCAGCCATTGCTTTGTGAGCCTGGATACGTTTGGGTATATGCGGGCTTTGGAGACTTGTGAGACTCCGGCTCCTCCTTGCTACCCGTATCTCCCGAGCTGCCGCGAGTGGTATGGAGCGGTGGTGGCACTCCTGTAGCCCCCATTCCAATGCCGCCAGAGCCGTAGTTGAAGGTTGAGCGGGCGCCAGGTCGATATCCCGTGAAGCTTTCTGTGCTGGGTGACGCAGTATTGTAATATGCATAGGGGTTATAGTATGATTGATCTCCGGCATTGGACGTAGGAGGCATCCACGAACCCGTGGGGCTGTCCTTGGAAAAGGCTCCCCTGTAGCTTCTCTCCGGGATGGCTTCTTCACTCGATCCGTCTCCTACGACAGGAGGAGATGCTACGCCGTGACACTTTGGATAAAAGCCGTCCGATGACTTGACTGGCGAGGTTCCGTATATGCCCACACGGCTGGGTATAGTGTCTTCGTCTGGTTTGATGTCTTCTTCGACAATCTGTGCATGCGACGAGGCATTGCTCGATGTACGGGAGTCGGAGAGACGAACGTCAACTTTCGACCTGAACTTGACAGACTTGCTTCCGATGGACTGCGCCGAGCTATTGGTGGAAGTATGTCCCTCTGTGGAACCGTCAGATGCCTCCTGGGGACTACCAGGTTTGGCAGCCTTTGTAGAGTGGTGAAGGCGCTCATCCTGAGGCTGCCCTCTGCCAGCGGTAGTCGGGTTGATCTGCTCATCTTCAAAGGGCGGCTTCGTTTCCTGGGTGGGCGACACCACATCCTCGACATAAGGGGGCTGATACTTGGGCGTGGTTGGAGTATCGGGGGAGCTGCAGTATGGGCTGCCGGGGCCCGTCAGCGGGCTCCTCTGCGCGCGCCTGTTGGTTGTTCCGGCATTGCGAACTGGGTAGTACGGAGAGTCGGGCGAAGAGTTCGAGGGGCTCAGCTGGGGACTGCTCGTTGACAGCTTCAGCGGGTGTGGGATCTTCTTGTGGTCTCGAGAGTGGACTCGTTCGCTCGCGTCGCTGTGTGCCGAAAACAACAGGACGTCTGGCTGATGCTCCTCGTCGCTCGTCTCCTGAACAGGTCCAAAGGGACTGGTGGACTTGTTTCTCAGAGAATGATTGCGCGTGGCGCCATCATACGATGCACCGTTCTTGGTGGAACGGTTTCCAGGATTCTGCAGTTCAATCTGTGTTAGTCTCACGCTGAAGCATGTCTCCGCAGGGCAACACAATCAGAGTACTCACGAAGTTGACCATGGAGACGTCAGCAATGGTCTCGGCAGATCGAACTTCCTCAACGCAAGCCGAGCAGTAGTTTGGAAAAGGGCGATCGCCCTCCGAGATTGGATGGTTGTGATGAAACTCCTTCGACCTAGCAGTTCCGCAGCCATAGCAGAAGTGATGCTTCAGGTCTCCATTTTCGACTTTTCCTTCAAAGCAGTCTTCGCAATAATTCATGGAAGGGTTGCCGCCTGGGATGATGGGGTGCTTGTTGTGATAGTCGAGAGAGCGAACAGTGCCGCAGCCAGTACACAAGTGATGGCGAACTCCTCTTTTGTGACTCTTGTCTTGCTTTGTAGCAGCAGCGTGTGGCGGCTGAGAGGCCTTGGGCTTCACATCGTGAGGCACAGAGACGTCCGAAGCCTTTGACTGCTTTCCAGTCTCTATGCCTAGTAGCGAATTCAATTTGGTGTTGAGTTCGGTCTGCAGAGTCGACAAGGTGCTCTTCAAGGCACTGTCCTCTGGATGTTGAGAAAGCTTCATGGAAACTTGGTCGATCTGGTTCTGGATATCCTGGACTTGCTGAGAAGTCAAGCTGGGCGGTTGGGGGGAAGCGTGAGTAGTGGCAGAGGGCTTCGGGGTCGTGGGACGGGGTACATGTTGATGGCCACCAGCAACAGCATCACTGTATACAGGCGAGTAGAAGGGGGCCGGAGGAGGGTACATGGAAACCGCGGGATAAGCAAACACAGGCTGATAGTACTGCTGCGGCTGCGCTCCTCCGCCAATGCCGGGAAGAGGTGGCATGCTGTAAGCGTCTGGAGCAGCAACATTAGCTCCTTGCTGGGTGAAACCGGGGACTGCGCGAGGGAACGTGGCCGAAGCCGGGATGGCGAAGGCGGGAGCAGGAGCCCTGAACGAGGCTGGGCTTGAGGAAGCCCTCTCGCGAGCCTTGGAGCTCTTGGACTCCCGCTTCGACGCTCGTCGCATGGTCGGTGGCTCTTGGTTGGAGGGCTTCGGATGCTCGTTGGGAGACGAAGTTTCAGCGGTGGCTGTTTGTTCCTTGGACTGCTGCTGTTGCTGGCGAGGCTTGAAGAAGTTGCGAGCCTTTGGCGTCTCGTCGGCGTCGGGAGTGTCTGGTCTGGCGATGTTTGGTTGAGAAAGGAGAGAAGCCTCGTCCTCGGAGGCGTCGTACTGGACTCGGACGCCCTGCCTGTGGATCTCATGCTGGGCCACCTCTCTCTCTACACGTTCAAAGTCACGGCGCGTGGGTATATTGAAGGCAAGAGTGAGGAGATCGACTCCATTGTCGTCCGCAGGGTTCTTGCGTCGATTCTTCTTGCTGCCTCCACCCATTGTGCCGGGATTCTGAACAGGCGAAGAGTGGAACGAGGTGGGATTGCAATAGGGGGGATTGTTGATCTGAGAGGGGGGGAATCAATAGGGTATTGTTATCCAGAGGACAAAAAGGAGAGAATAGCGAAACAATTGAATGAATGGGAGAAGAGGTGGTGGTGGAGGTTGACGGATGTGAGAAAGGGAAGCTGGGGGGGAGAGAAGAGGAGTGAGGAGAGGAAGAGGGAAGGTGGGTGGAAAAGTGAGAGAAAAGAGAAAGTGAGAAGAGGAAAAAAAAGTGAGATGAAAGTGAAGTGCGAGTCACTTGGGATGAAACGCGTGACTGGCAGGAATTTGCTGTGCTGTGGGAGCGACTTTGTGTGCCAGCTGGCGAGCCCCTTCCGCTTGTGCCCTCGCAGCTGTCACGACTGTCACCACCAGCCCCGGCTTTTTAACTGGTGAAAGTTGACAGTATCAAATCTCGAAAGATTGCGCAGCCAAGGATTGGATGGAAAAGACTAGCGACAATCTGACGGTCCTCGTCTGCTTGATCAAATATGCCTCGAGACGTGATACAGCAAAATAGGGGTAAGCCATATGTGAGTAGGGAGGGGGGATCCCCGAGGTTTAGATACGTGGAACGGGACTACAATATCAGCTTTTGTCTTGCACATCAAATGTCACAAAAAGACGAAATGGCACCTCGGCCTTTATCTCTTCAGACATTGATCATTGATATACACTCTAGACTAGCTGTTGCCTAGATAATACGGGAGCACCCGAGCCCAAAGTTCTCGTTTTGTTTTGACCTCTGTAAGCCTCCTCAGATTCCTCTCCCTGAATCACACATTGCGTCTCTTCAATCCACGCGAAGCACACGGGCGCCCCTCTTCTTGGTGGGCTTCTTCTTCTTCTGGCCGCGCTCAAAGGCTGCGGCATTGGCATGGTCACGACCAATGTTGTCGAGGTCCTTGACCTTGTAGATGCGAATGATCCAGTTCTCGCTGGTGAACGCCTCCTCAATCGTGTTGAGAACGGGCCCTTGGTCTGGAATTCGGACGCCACGAACTCTATCAGCGGCCTGTCCAGCAGGGAATAGAGAGGCATAGTTGTAGTACGACATTTTGTACCTGAAAAGCCTTTGTTAGCCATCAAGTCCCACCGCTTCTGTGATAAGAATGTCCACTTACATCAAGCTGTTCTTCATGGTCTCAGTAGCACCTTCATCGACACGGTACTCTCCCTGAGCAGTAAAGAAGTCTCGCTCCTTGACCTCCTCGGGCCAAATACCTTCAGCGATGCGGACCATCCACAAGAACTTGTTGATATCGTCGCCAGAGTAGCCCAAGAGACCGCCGAATACAACGAGGATATAGTCCACTTCGTGCTGCCTCATGATGGGGTAGCTGACCTCTTCTCGTGAGCTCATTGCCTTGCCAACGGTAGCAATGTGGGTGTTGTTCCAGGTGTTGTTGTCGACCAGCGTAGGGCGGTCGGCCATTCCACCGATCTGGTAGCCGTAGTCCCACCAGGACATGATCTTGGCGTCCTCCTTGGTGTTTTGGCGCAGCCACTGGTAAGCCTCTCGATAATCGTCAATGATGTGCTGACTTCCATCCGGCATACGGCTGGCAAGGACCACTGAGGGCGAGGAGTAGGCGTTTGAAGTGACCCAGGTGCAGTGAGAGACAAACATCAGGAGGTAGACGAGCATCGAGCCGGACACCATCACCTTGGTGAGGTTGCTGTAGATGCCGACAGTGGGCTTGTCGCTTCCGCGGAGACCGCCCTTTGCCTTCTTTGGCGCCTCCTGCTCCTCCGCGGCGGGAGCAGGCGTCCTCCAGGAGAGGTAGGTGTCGAGAATCTGAGAGGCTGCCATGGCGGCGGCGACACAGACGACGGGCGTGAGCGTGAGCATCAGGCGCACCATGACGCCGGCGAAGTAGCTTCCGAAGAGGGCATACACAACGACGAAGACATGCTCGTCCTTGAGATCCTGGAAGCACAGATAGACACCGGCGGGGAAGAGCCAGATGAGGAAGTTCAAGTCGAAGAAGAAGGACGGCCAGGCGGTGGGCTGATGCTCGGAGACGGAGGCGATGATGGGAATGTGGATCTTAGCATAGCCGGTGTCCCACAGCGAGTAGAAGCGCCCGCTCCAGGGAGCAATGTAGCCCAGAGAAGTGAGGGCGACGAGACCAAGCAGACCCAATCCAAAGGTCGCCACGAGGATCGTGACAAGGAACGTCTGGAACTGGCGCCCAGAAATGGCAGATCGCACGTATTGGATGAAGCCAATGAGCTGGATGAAGCCAAAGATGCCTTTGGGGGGGAATCAAATGTTAGTCATACAAGTGTTGACGTCCGCGTCACAGATAATGGGATGTATCATACCGAGAGCGGGCATGTGCTCGCTGGTCTTGATGGGCAAGAAGCCGACAAAGGGAATCTGCATGCTGGCCAATGTTCCCAGAGCGTACCAGGTGGTGTAGCTGACATAGAGACGAGTGCTGTAGCGACCCATGCAGATCAGGACCAGAGCATGGACGGGCAGCAGACAGGTAATGAAGGCATATCCACCCCACGATGCCACCATGTATCCGTAGAAGAGGGCGCAGAGGGCGCCCCACAGCATGGAACCCAGCTTGAGGGCCTTGATCCACAGGTAAAAGGTGAAGACGAGGAGGAAGATGGCAATGGCCTCGTTATCGTAGCTGCCGGCGACGGATCGCGAGATGTAGCCCGGCGCAATGCCCATGAAGACGGCAGCCAGGAGACCCGCAGATGGCGACGTCGTCATTTCGTTGGTCAGAAGGTATGTGGCAAACGCGGTCAGGCCTGAGCAGGCCGGCGCAAGCAGGACGCAGATGTTGCGGATGTCGACGGGGACCGTCAGCGTTCGCAGGGCGTGGTAGATGGCGCCGCTGGTGACCATGAGGCCCGGATACAGGGTGCCTCCGGTGACTCGGCCGAGGGGATGCCATGTTCGGTCGTCGAACCAGTCCCAGAACTTGTGGAAGCCATTTGCGACAAGGTACTTTGTTGCGCGGAAGTTGAACCAGGGATCGACTAGATGGTTGTTGTTTGTTAGTCTGGGGCGTCTTGGACCGAACCATGGGACATGTATGGTGGGTGTATGTCACCAACATTCGTGGATAATGCTTTCAAATCCTGCAAGAAGAGGCTGTTAGCAGGCTTGTCTAGAGTCTGGGGACGATGCCGGCTGCGATTGGGCGGCTGCAATGGGCTGACATCGCAGCATCGCATCGCCAGGCAGTCTGGCAGCCTGGCTTGGAGCAAACAGCTTACGTATAACGGAGAAGAGACGGCTGGAGATGGCTGCGGCGGCAATGAAGCACAGGATGACGACCCGGAGCAGCGTCCGCGTGCTTTCGGTGGTGTAGCCTACGGCGGGCCCTTGGGGGGATTTTGCCGCCATGGTGGCTACTGGTGTCGACGGTGAATCTCCTGGGGAGGTTGGATGGAGATTCTGCGAACTGACCCTCAGACGCCGCGCTGCAGTTGCTTCTGGTGAGGACAGCTTGGAGCTTAAGGCGCTACAGTATGTCAAGAAGGCTGTGGGGCAAGCGCCGGAGGCCGGTGTTTTCCCGGGGCGGTAGTACCTGCACCTGTCTCAACTGGACGTTATCAAGTACCTAAGGTACAACTAGCAGTAAGGTAGTACTTATCAATCGCACACGATGTCTTGGAGCTTCATGCGCCAATTGAAAAAGTGGAAACGGCTTGAGTGAGAGTTGAAGCTGTTTGAAGCTGCCTCGACTGCAGTGTCACGACGTAGCTGGATTTGTAAAGAGAAGAGAGGACTTGATCATCTTGTGCCTTGATGCAGCTCGATTAGGTATAGTAGGTTGCTCAAGAGAAAGAAAAAGTGACAACATCCGTTAATTGGTGCGAAAGTACCTACCAAATATCGTGCCACCTCGTTGATATCTCTCTCAGTTCGGCTACCTCGCCTCGATGATACCATCTGCCATCTTCGGCGTCGCAAGACTTCTCTCATATCCACCAAGCAATCGTCACTTGATAGGTTCACAATTGCTTCATAACAGTCTCTCGATTGTTGTGTTGCTTTTGTTTTTGATTTTGAAACGTCTAATTGCGCATATTTTTACATGGTACAGCTCACCAAAAACAAAAAGAAAAAAATAAAAGACCCCAGAAAACCTCTATGCAGCGGCGCCATGTGTAGTTTCAGATATACACTGCCTTTGCAGTCTGTGGTGTCTCATTACGCCTCTCACGGCTTTTTTTGCGTCTCCAAGACGACCAGATTTTGTTCGCCCCAATGCCACCCTCACTCGCTCTTTCAGCATGCATCTCTGCTTTGCTCAACCCTCCTCCATCAGCCCTCGCTTTGGTTCGGTCAAGGGTTCTCCTTGGAGATCTTTAGTAGGTATTTCTCGAGGTCAAACTCCGGGCTGTTGACATCCAGGGCGGCTGTTCCAGAGTTAGCTTTGCTGGTCGACATCCAAACATGCGCATCCCCTATCTCCACCCCCTCCATCCCCGTGGGCCTGCCGCAACAACCCCGCGGGAGTCAGAGGAGACAAGAGACTGGTGCCATGCCACCCCCTTCTCGAATATATGCGTACCATCGTTGTCTGATGCTGCGGCCGGGGCCTTCTTCTTCGCGTACTCGGCCTTGGCCTGCTCTATCAGCTTCTGCTTCTGCTCGTACTCGTGCTGCGCGTGCTGAGCTCGCTGTGTCGCAGTGATTGTGCGCTGGTGGGAGAAGCCGTAGAAGACGCCAAAGGCGAGGGCGGACCACCGGAGGACCTGGAATTCACACTTCTATCAGCCTTGCGTCGCCAAGGAAGGGCCAATTGCACGCGGGCGTCGCAGGGCCGGGGCCGATGCGGGACGGCTGCGGTTGGGCACTGCGAGGGTTAAGACTGCAAATGCAGCAACGTACGTTGACTCCCGTTGACGACATTGTGAAAATCGCACGTCGCGCGGCTGCTGCAGGCAGAAATCGGGGAGAGCGAGCGGATCTGGGGGGGTCGACAATGGCCGTCGAGGAACCCTGGCGAAAGAGGTCGAGGGAATTGTTGCGTCGGCTGGGACTGGGACTGGGACTGGGACTGGGATGAAGATTTGAAAATGTCCTCGGGAAAAGTCGCACCTCAGTTTTTCCAGGCCCGGACGGCCGCTGCTTGGCCCGGCTCCAGAGCCTTTGCAGTGGCTCCAGCACTCAACTGGCTTAGGTTAGGCCTAAGCAACTAAGGTAGCCAGGCCGCTGCAGTCACGTGCTTCCAGCGCCTGGGTCCAGCTGTGCGTTAGTACCTAGTAGGTAGTTGGGTTGTTGGTGGGCGAGGTGGCCGATAATATAGCATGTGTCACGTGACACATCCATATATAGAGTCCTACAGGGGACAGCAGATAGTAATAGAAGCAAGCTTTATTACTAGACTAACGCTATAACTAGTAGCAATTAGATATCTAATTAAACGGCTATAAAATAAATTTTTAATCACTAGCGTTAGCATATGCATAACAGGCACCAGGATAATAATTATTTAAAAATTAATCTTATATAATAAGCAACAGCTAACAGTAATATAATAATGCCATAGCCTCCGCTGCCTTAAACAGGCTCTAAATCTTAATAAATTAACTATAAAACTTTATTACTACTAGCTATTTAAATAATGCTATTCTCTCCTAGGCTAACAGGCTTATACTTAATAAATTTTATTACTAATTCTACCTTAATATAATAAATATTTATAACTACCCCTTTATATAGCTAGAAAACACTTACAGCTTTAACACCTTTATATACTAATAGCATACCTGCATCTCCTAATTAATGCCTAACTTTATCTTACTAAAATATATAAAAGATACTAAACATGCGTTTAGTATAAAAATAAACACTATAAATAATAACCTTATATTACTAATCCTTTATCTTTTTAATGCATATATTATTAATACACTTATACGCCTGCTAAATATATTTAATATAGCTAACCCTCTTACTAAAAACGCTAATATAGCTAACCCTCCTGCTAAAAACGCTAGCTTATAAAACACTCCTGCCCTAAATAATACCCTAATATTTACAGAAGTTCCCTAATAAAATAAAAAGGCAGTTATAATTAGCATAATGCTAATCCTAAATAATATATAAAACCTAACTATCCCCTTAACACTAGACTTTACCCTCCCTTAACTATCCTCTTTATAAAGCAGCTTCCCCTTTATCTTTAACACTTTAATATGCATCCTTAGTAACTAGCTATATAGACCTAAGTCTATAAATAGTACTAATAATAATAATATAGCTAATAAACTAGGCTAAGGGGAATAGAACCTTAATAACTAAAACCTACTAAAAATTAACCTAAATGCACCTATAATAATAGTAAATATTGCTATACTTTAAGCCTATATAATGCAGAGCCTTTAATACTAATAATTAGTAACACTGCCTATAATAACCTCTTAGCCTCTCTGCCTGCAAGACATTAGGTACTTTAACCTAAATGCAACTAACTTAACTAGCATTAGAATTATCTTTAGTAAAGACACAGTCTATATATATATATACTCCTTTACTAACAGGCTTAAACACCTTGCGTTTATATAAGGTAAAGCAACAGTCTGCAAAATATAGACTGCATGCCTTTATAGCAGTGCACTTATTTAATATATATAATACCTATCTAATATAAATAAAGCCCTTTTATAAATAGTAATAGTTAATGCAATCTATTAAAAACTTATTAATAGATTTAAGGAACCTATAGCTAATGCACTAGACTAGGTTAAGAATATAAAGTATACCCTGCTTAATGCCTTTTATAAAAGAGATATATATATATTTATTTATAACTTACTATAAGATATAAAGTTAGCTAACTTTAGTAATTAAGAATAGCTTACTATAATTTACTAAGCATTTAATACCTTTATTTAAGCTATACTCCCCCCTCTATTTAATAATACTACTATAAACAGTTTTCTTACCTAGCTGTAAAATAAAAAGAACACTATATGCACTATAATAAATAAATGCTTTTAAAGGATAGACCTTAAAAAA
Organism: Trichoderma reesei QM6a; assembly: GCF_000167675.1. NCBI lineage: Eukaryota > Fungi > Ascomycota > Sordariomycetes > Hypocreales > Hypocreaceae > Trichoderma > Trichoderma reesei. The sequence continues at coordinate 1,458,166 of NW_006711151.1, forward strand.
CAGTTAAATACACCTTATAATAGTTTCTGCAAATAGTATAAAGGCTGCAGATAAAGTAACTAGTAATAAAAAGGATATTATAATAATTATAATTAATAAGTAAATAACCTACCTTTATAAAATAATTAATAATAATAGTAACTATAAATATTTTAATAAGGAGGATATAATATAAATAGCAAATAGGGAAATAACTAATAAATAATACTAGGATAGCTGCTATAAAATATCTAGTAATAAGGCTAGCCTTAATAACTTATAAACTAGGGACTAAACCTATTTTATTAAATACTATAGACCCTAGTTAACTACCTAGCCTATAGAAATTTTAAAGGTTTTAGGCTATACTGCCTATATACTAGTTATATATTTTTTAAATAATATAATAAATACCTAGATAAGATATATAACTAATACTAAGATAAATACTTTAAGAAACTAGGCACTAGTTACTTTAAAGATACTACTAGGCAGGGGTATAACTATAATAAAAACTAATATAGTAATGCCTACTATAGCATACTAATATAGCCTAAATAACCTAACTTTAAAAGCAGATAGCATAATAATAAATAAATATTAAATATAGCGCTTATATAAAACGCCTACTTTATTATACTAGTAACAGAGACCTTAAAAACCTATAGAATATATAAAAACACCTTCCCTTTAAATAACACCCTTTTTACTTATTTTAAGGAGGACTACTAAATAGCTAGAAATAAATATAGCTAGAATAAAACCTTAACTTACCCTTAATAAACCTAAATAGCTACCCCCTTAATATAAAAGAATACTTATTACTCCTTTTTTACTTATAATAATAATAATAAGAGAAATAGTATAGCTAATATTATGCCTACTAGAATTATACTAAATAAAATACTATAAATTATCTTTAATACTAATAATATAGAACTAGGCATAGGCTTTACATTTTAAATATAAATATACCTTAAGCTATAAATTACACCTAACCTAGACTATTTAACAGTATAATAGACAGTATATGCTAATATAGGCTGCTTAATCTTACTAGTTAACTGCATCTAGTTAGTAAAACACTACCTTTATATAAAAATATAAATAAAAAGCAGACTAGTTATAGTTAGGGGAATTTAAAATAACTTATATATATTTAATAAGTATGTTTTACTACTATTCTATTTCTAAAGCAAGATATCTAATAGTAATATAATAAGCACCTTTATTTAAAAAGTTACTATTATTAACAGGCTTTAAGCTAATATACTAATTAGTATTAATATCCTATAACTTAAGAAGTTTAATATTAGCCTAAGTATAGGCTATACTATTATTAAAACCTATTAAAACCTTTAAATATTTATATTAGTGTGGATAAATTAAAGGCCTAAAAAGCATAAGGTCTAAGCTATAGAAATTATAGTAATCCTTATAAACACTATATAAAAAGTTACTATTAAATATAAAGCATAGCCTAAGATAAACTATATCTTTAACTTAAGAATAACTTTAGTCTTTAAATTATATGCAGGCATTATTAATGCTAATATACACTATATATAGGTTAAGAACTTATTAAATAAACCACAGACGCTTTATATAAAACAGCTTTTAGGATACTTATATAGTATTAACCCTAATGCTTAAAGTTATTAAGTTAAATATATTACTTTAAAATATATAGATTTTACTATAAAGGAAACTACTAGGCCTAAGTAACACTTCCTCTTTACTAATAACCTCCTTAAGCTTTATATTAAGATATATAAAAACAGTATTTAGGTTTATAATATAAACTTAAACTAAGTAAATGCCTTTAAGGAACTAGTTAATTAACATGCTGCGCTATTTAAAAATATAGGATTTATTAATTACTTACTAAAAGAGTTTATATATATATACCTATAACTAGACTAGCATTAGTTTATGCTAAGAAAATATAAAGTATATCTTACAGGCCTAAATAACTACAGCATAATTAAAAAATAAATTAAAAAACTCTATAATACTAATAAAATGCATTATATAATAAAATAGGTGCTATTTATATTCCTAGTCTTTATTATTTAGTAAGGAATAGATAAGAAATATAAAGGATAAATAGTTATTAACCTCTAACTACTTAATAATATAACACTTTTTAATATATACCTTATTATATAATAGGAAGATATAATAGTAAAAATAGCTAACACTAGATATATTATAGTAATTAATACTATATCTTTTTATTATTAATAATGCTTATACCTTAACTTAAAATAGGCATTTACTATTATAATATATATTAGGCAATACACTTTTAATATTCCTATAATAAGATATAAAGGATTAAACGCATATATTTAATGCTGCATTAATAACATCCTGTATAAAATAGCAGGATGCGCCTATTATAATAATATTATAATTACCTTTAAGGACTTTTAAATATATCTGTAAGATTTAGAAAAGGTTTTCTTTAAGCTATAAGATAATAATATTATTATAAGACTAATAAAATCCTATATTAAATACCTAGTGAATATTATATTAGGTAAACTAGTTAATAGCTTTAGCATAATAACTAGTGCAGAAAAATTAGCAGCTATATATAACCTAGCATTCCTTAAAAACCTTAAGGCATTAGAATATTTTCTTAAATTTACTAAATTGCTTTAATATAATATACTAAAATATATAATAATTATTAAGCCACTTTAAGTAAAGAAGACAGCGCTACTAAAAATAGCTAACTTAGCGCTAGAATTTAAATATATAAATATAAAATAACCCCTAAAAATAAGAAAATAATTAAAGGCAGTAAGATAAGCCTAGGCTAAGAGAATTAACTTAATTACTTTAATAGCTGCTAAGATTAACTTCTTTAATACTATTAAAGCAGCCCTTACTATATATATAGCCCTTATCTTCTTTTTAGCAGACTAATAGCTTTTTATTAACTTTAATATATTATAAAAAGGCATTAGTATTATAGTATACTATATTAAGGAAGACGCTATACTAAAAATAATAATAAATAAAAAGATAGTAAAATACCTTTTTATAAATACAGTCTAGCCTATATATTTTTTATTAAAAGTGCTTAACACTAAGAAGAGATAATACTAGTTTATAAAATCTAAAATAGTAGGATATATATAAATACTTAAGAAAATAAAACACTAGATAAATATAATAGCTTAACTACTTATTATTAGCTTTACTAACTATTACTTACTTCTTAATATATAATAATATATTAATATTTTTAATATAGTAAGTTAAGTATTAGTAAATAAAAAGCTTATTTATGCACTTAAATTCGCTAGTTAATTTAATATCTGCCTCTTATATAAATTAAGAAAAGAACACTATATCCTTAACACGCTAAGCTAATTAAAAACTATTAAAAAACTATTAATAGGCAATAAGGAGGCTAAACTTAATAATCTGCTATATATATAACCTAAAGACTAAATAAATATACTATATGGGCTTCTTAGCAATGCCTAATATTAGGCCACTAGCAGATATAGCATTCTTAAACAGCTAATTATAACCTATGCTAAAAGCTATAATATACCTTATTAGCATATTAATAAAATTTAAAATAAAACTTAAATAAGAATATATAATAAACCTAATATAAAAACATATTATAAAAGTAATTTAGGATAATAACTAGCTTTTAAAAAATAACAGAGCCTCTTTACTATTTTATTAAAAAGACAGTCTTTTTTAAAAAGAAACCCTTAGTATACTATTTAAATTATGCATTCTATAAGACTATAAATATAATATCTTTAATATTATATATATAGGTAACTATAGCAGGTATAATAAACTTAGTAATATTATTAAGATATTTTGCATTTATAAAGGTCTATAAAAACTCTAAAAATACTTATAAAAATGCAGTATTTATAAGGTATATTAAAAATAATATTATTAAGCTTATAAAAACCTTTAGCTAATACTTCTACTACTATCCCCCTACTATATAATTATAATTAACTTCCTACTTACCTTACTGCTATTAAAAAATAAAAATAATGCTTTACTAGTAATAGTAAATAAATTTAATAAGGAAGTTATCCTTAAACCTATAAAAAAGACTAATACTATACTTAAGATTACAGACAGCCTAGTAGTTTAGCTTTTAAATATAAATTAGGGAATACTATAAATTATTATATTAAACTAAGATCTTAAATTTCTATTAGTAATTTAAACAGCCTTATAAAAAGCCTTTAGGATAATACTTTTATATAGCATAGCCTACTACCCTTAAACTAATAGTTAATTAAAATATATAATATAGTAGGTAGCATTAGCTATATATGTTTTTATTATAGGCCTATATAACCTAGCTAACTAAGAATAAATAGTACTATATATTTAATTTAGTATTAATAATATAAAATCCGCTATTATTAAACTATTACTAAATAAAATTATTAAGGGATTTATACTAAATAATATATTAACTATTATTAGTAATAAGCCTGTAGAACTTCTTAACCTGCTAAAAATAAAACTATTAGTGCATAATATAATATTTATAGCAGCAGTTATAATAAAGGATTATTATAACTAATAATATATAACTAAGTTCTTTTAAGTTAATAATAAGGTATATCTGCACCTTAATAAAGAATATAAAATACCTGCTATAATATTACCTAAATATAGCCTATAGTTTACTAGCCTTTTTAAAGTTATTAAATGCATTAGATAATTAGCATATTAACTTAATATCTTATTCTAATAGTATATACACCCTATTATCTTTATTAACTATCTTAAGCCAGCATCTGCTAACACCTTATTTAAAAAAGCAGATAATGCTATATAGACTCCTTTAATACCTATTTACATAACAGATACTATATTTAATAGCATTATTAAAGAATGTTAAATTAATAGTAAAATATAATACCTTATACATATTATTAGGCTGCTAGCTATAAATAGTTAATAGCTAATAGCTATAAAATTAAGTAATAATATAGTAAAACTACTTTATAATTAGTATAAATAAAAATACTTATTACTACTAGTTATTAATACTAGTAATAATATTTAAATAAAAAAAAAAAAAAAAAAAAAAAAAAAAAAAAAAAAAAAAAAAAAAGTAAGAAAATTATAAAAAAACTATAAGAAAATTATAAAATAATTATAAAATAATACTACTTACTATAACTTAACTAAAAAACATTTAAAATATAAACTACCTACTTTTATATAACTCTCTGCCTATATAATACTAAAATACTAAGAGAGCCTAAAGGCCTTTAAGACTATACTACACTATATAAAAAAGAAATAAAAAAGATTATTACTAAGCTCTTTATAATTTAATAATAAAAAGTAAAAAAACCACCTACTACTAATTATAAAAGAAAGCCTTATAAAGATTAAAGCTTAATATTATAAAGTGTTTAGTAATAATAATAAGACATAGGTCACTATATTTTATAAAATATTAACCTTTTTTAAACCCTTTATATATTTATTAAATAAATATAAAGACAAACCCTTAATAACTAGCGCTAAGAAGGCCTTAATAGCTAACTCTTTATATAAACACTAATAATAGAAATTAGTAAAAATAAAGCAGGACCCCTTAACTATAAGCTAATAAGGTAATAAATATAGCACTTAAAATAATAAACAGGCTAATAAATAATATAATAAGTCTAATACCTAAGAATATAAATAAATGCATAGTAATAATAATTTAAAAATAACCTTTACTAGCTTCTATATATCTTATAAAGAAAAGGATAAAGATATTAATATTAATACCCCTAAGTCCCCTAGCATTAATATTAACACCCCTAAGTCCCCTAGCATTAATATTAACACCCCTAAGTCCCCTAGCGTTAATATTAACACCCCTAAGTCCCCTAGTGCTAAAGTTAATATAACTAAGTCCCCTAGTTTTAAAGCTAATACCCTTAAGCCCCTTAAGACTAATAATATAAATAATAGCATCCTTAATCTAGACTCTATCTTTATTATAAATAGGGACCTTAATTTAGTAATAATAGCAGTTAAACTTATAATAACTAAGGCCCTTAAATAAGACTACCTTATATAAACTGCATAATAGCATAAATAGTTTTACTATATTACACTAGTATAAAATATTATAATTAACCTAAGCACTTGCACTATTAGCAGTAATAGGGTTTATAAGAATGCCACAGCTATACTAAACTAGATATTAGTCTAGATATTATACATTATATTTAGACTATAGGCAGTAATATAATAAGCATACTTTAAAAAAGTTACTAAGAGATTCCTAGCTATGCATTAGTTTAGCTTATTAGCTATAATCCTACTAAATGCAAAATATATTATTAAGTTTAATATAGACTAGATGCTACTATAACTGTATAAAGAAAAAATCACTTAAGGCTACACTCTGCTAAAGAATAAAAAACTGCAGATCCTATTAAGCTTAATGCCTTAAATACTAATAAAGAATATACTAATAAAAGCCATAATACTTAATAAACACATGCTACTTAGGCTTAAGAAAATAACTACACTTATATTTAATAGGAGGTTCTTTACTATAACCCTGCTAGGCAATTAGGTTAAGCTACCTAATAGTAATAATAATAATAAGGAATAAGATATATTAGCTAGAAAGTTAACTACTATTATAAAGATAAAAGACTAGATTATAATACTTAAAGCGCAGATTATAAATATAATATAAAGAAATATTAAGCTTAAGTTATAGCTTAATATATAGAAGATAATAAGTAATAAGCTATAGGAAATAGCTATTAAAGCAGATAAGAAATGCAATTTGCTATTAAAGACGCTTTATAACCTTTAAACCTATATAGTAAAATATATATAAAAATATAAGATATAATTAAATAGGAAGATAGTTAATATAATAAGGATGTTATTTTTTTTTTAATAGCTAGGAGATGTAGTATATGTTATATAATATATCTATATATAGAGTCCTATAAGGGACAGCAGATAGCAATAGAAGCAAGCTTTATCACCAGACCAACGCTATAGATAAGCTCTGGCAATCGCCTCTACCTTAGCTGCCGATACCTACCTACTAACCTACAGACAAAAAGAGGCCAGGGCCTACGGTGAAGCGGCAGGGCAGGCTTCCATTTCTTAGCCAGATATTCTTACAGACGATGGAAAAGGAGTGACCCGACCAGACTGCAGTCCCTTTCCCCTGGCTATTCTTTGGCTCAACCGTTTCTCTTCCTTCTATTCCGCTCCAGACTGCCTCGCGCCTGAATCGAACCCCGCCCCTCTGACTGAATCGCTGTCTTGCTGCGAAACCCTTCCGTGGCGCCGTGGCTTGACCTCCCTCCTTGATCCGTCGCACCTTGGCCTCACCTCCTGTCCTGGCGAGTCCCGCGATGGGACTTGGGTGAAACAATCACGATGCAGCAACGTCGAGAAGAGATTCTTGCCAAAAAGGCGAAGCTCGCAGAGCTTAAGCGCCAGAGGGAGCTTCGGGCTTCCAACCAGACGCCGTACAACCGCACTGGCATGAGCTCGCCCAGCGAGGTTTGTCCTTTTGTTCCCCCTTTCCAACCAGTCTGTTCGCCCAATGTTGGCTTTCGCGTCCGCTGACGGCTTGCCTGCCTGCCACAGCTGGTATCACCGACACCCCGAGGAGATAGTCGCCGCGAGATCGAAACCCTGATTGACAGCTTGGTCGGTAGTAGCAGGCCCAGCTCGATCGGGACCGGACCCCCTGGATCGCCAGCGCCCCGTGGAAGCAGGCCGAATAGTGTGCTCAGCGGCGGAGAGATTAGCAATGTGACGTCGGAATGGACTGCGTCCCTGACCGGACAAGGCGGACAAGCGACGCCGGGCCCTACCCCTGTGGCGCTGAATCTTACCACGGTGCCTCTGACGACCGTGTACGAGTGCCCGCCGAGCCCTGTCAAGGAGGTCTTTTCTTACAGCAAAGGTGTACAAACGACGGATGAATGGGCCACCCCAACCAGAACAAGGGCTCAGTCTATCGCGTCAGATGCAGACGATTTCGTGACATCAACGCCGAACAAACGGCTGAGCAGAAAGGAGCGTGACCGAGAGGAGGAGCTGCGCCAGAAGATCCGACAGGAGGTGGAAGAAGAGCTGCGGGCGACCAAAGAGCGTATGGCCGAGGGTGCGGCGGCGGCCCAGCCCTTTTCCACACACAATTATCCGATCAGAGAACTTACTGCCGAGGAACTCGAGGCCGTCACCCACTCGGACGAATTTGTCGATTTCCTGGAGCAGTCGACAAAGGTGATTGAGAGGGCGCTGGACCAGGAGACGTATGATATCCTTACCGACTACGCCCTGCATGGCCAGGATTTGGAGGACAAAGACGAAGAAAGCGGTAATACGGGGGGTAAGGGGGTGCATCGAGTCAAGGAGGTGACACAGTTCTTTGATGATCGTTGGTCTAAAAAGCGAATGATCAGTGGGATTGATTTTTCGCCCAAGTTCAACGAGCTCGTGCTCGCGTCTTACACCAAGAATCCGACAGCACCCCACGAACCGGATGGCCTCGTCCAGGTCTGGAACATTCACATGCATAACCGGCCGGAGTATGTCTTCACCGCCCAGTCCGATATTCTTACGGCAAAGTTCTCGCCCTACCACCCGAATCTCATCGTTGGCGGCTCGTACAGCGGCCAGGTCTTGCTGTGGGATACTCGAGCCAAGTCTGCGCCGGTACAAAAGACACCGTTGACGGGCTACGGCCACGCGCACCCAATCTACTGCGTGGACATTGTGGGTACGCAAAACGCCAACAATATCATTTCATGTTCCACGGATGGCGTTGTCTGCGGCTGGAGCATGGACGTGTTTGCGCAGCCGCAAGAGCTGCTCGAGCTGAAGAATCCCAGCCAGGCAAAGGTGGCGGTCGAGGACGTCAGCCCTACATGTCTATCATTCCCTCAGACGGATCCCACATTCTTCCTCGTCGGAAGCGAAGAGGGTACGATATTCCCCTGCCACCGCTATGACCGCGCCGGCGCCAAGGCTGGTGTCGACAAGAAGATCAGCTACAAGGGGCATGCGGCCCCCGTCATGTCAGTCGACTTCCACCCCGCCAGGGGCCCCGTGGATCTCGGCGACTTGGCCATCTCGTCGTCGCTGGACTGGAGCGTCAAGCTCTGGAAGATTCGTGCTCCCGCGGCCACGTCGACGATTGGTGCTGGAGATGGTGCCATCTCGCCGCTGATAGACTTTGTCCGCGAGGACGTTGTCTACGATGCCAGGTGGTCGCCGGTGAAGCCGAGCGTGTTCGCCCTTGTGGATGGAGCTGGATGGCTGGAATTCTGGGACATTGCCATTGACACGGAGGAGCCGGTCTCGAGGATATCGCCGAGCAGCCGGCAAGAAGGCCGGACGATGCTCTCCAAGAGCTTGAACAAGCTGGCTTGGGAGCCCAACGACGGCAAACGCGTTGCGACTGGAGGCATTGACGGCTCCCTTACCGTCTTTGAAGTGGCGAGTGGCTTGGGCGGCAAGGAAGGGCTGAAGAATGAGGAATGGGCCAATGTGAAGAAGCTTGTCAACAGGGTGGAGGCCGTGGGCATGAACGGGGCGATGATGGTTTAGCATTTCTTTCTTTCTTTCTTTCCTTGTTTTTTCTTTTCCTTTCCCTTTCTTGTTTACTGGCATGCATGGCACCTTTTAATGTTCCCTTTTCTTGGTATCCTTATATGTGCAATGACTGATGAAGGTGAGCTTCTATGTATAATACCCCTAGACCAGTGTGAGGCAGAAGACTTATGAGAGCAACGAGATATTGATCAACGTGTGATGCTTTGAGATGTTGCATATTTCATCTAGCTTATGGCCATCAGGTATGAGTCCCCAGCTATTCTACCCTGTTCAACCTGACAGGGGTTGAGATACCTAGGTAGGTAATAAGGAGAGTGAGGTTGTCAGCTACCCGCTTTCTCAGTGTCACGTGAGAGCTTCCATAGGCGAGATATTTCAACCCCAGGCGAACATTTTTGCCCTCTGTCTTGAACTCTCTTTCACTACCTACCTACCTTACATGTAGCAAAGGTGACACAAAATGTGCCGTTCAACATGGCTCGCTAAGTTGAATGAAAAACGCCATGTTTAGTTAGGGTAAGTTTGATCAAGAATTCGTTTCTCCTTTGCTCATAAGCACAACATGATGCATTCATTTCGATGAATTCTGCAATGCTCAAGGTCATTTTGGTTTCAAGCCGATTTGACCGCATGTGGACAATTTCACCCCTGATTCTTTCATTCAAACCTCTGTCTGCTTGCTGGCTGAAACTTCGTGTTTGCTCTTCTAACGTACAATATCAGATGTATAGTGTAAAAAGACACAACTGCGCGTTCTAGGTGTTGGTGGGCACGCTGGGAGGGTATCGCGCGCCAGCCACCTCAAACGACTCGACAACGGTGTCAATCTTCTTCACCTCGTCCTCCGTCAGCTCGATCAGCTGCGAGTTCTCCTTGACGCGCTCTGCGGTAGTCGCGCCGGGGATGGGGATGATGGTCGGTCGGCCGGGTCGCTTGCCCTGGCTGTGCACCCAGGCGATGGCGAGCTGGGCCGGGGTGCAGCCCTTTTCCTTGGCGAGAGCCTCGACGTGGTTGACCAGCTGCAGGTTGTGTTCAAAGGCGGCCTTTTGAAAGCGCGGGAACGTGGCGATGAAGCCAAAGGACTGGACTTCTGAGACGTCCTTGAATCTACCGCTGAGCATCTGCGGGTTCACAAACAAAAAAAGTCAGCATGCTGTGGACGCGGCCCAGATGTGTTGTGTTCTTCAGCGGAGATTTTGTTAACTCACTCCTCGTCCAATGGGAGAGTATGCGGTGATGGGGATGTCGTGTTCGGCACATGCCGCGGCAACGCCGTTGGTCAGGATATCCGGACTGAACATGCTCAGCTCGACCTCGACGGTGCCGATCTTGGCAAGCTTAGCCGCTTCGTGGATGGTCTGGGCATTGACCTCTGAGAGTGCGATGGCGCCAAGCTTGCCCGTGTCGATGTACTCCTTTTGGATGACTCCAAAGGTCACCTCCAGGGGGGTGTTGTGATCTCTTCTCGTGCAGCTGAAGAGATCCAGCTTCTTGGTGCCCCCAAGCTGGTTGATGATGTTGTCGAGCGAGCGTCGAATGCCCTCTGGAGACCCGTCGAGCTTGTGCGTCTTGAGGTCCGCTCCGCCCTTGATGATGAGCGTGACCTTGTCGGCGTCCTCTGGGTACTTGGTGAAGTAGTGCCTGAGCAGCGTCATGGAGTTCCATTCGGGCGTGCCGTAGAACTCGCCGCCGTTCCAGAGGGTCATGCCGCTTTCGACTGCCGTCTTGAGAGCGGCAATGGCCTGGTCCAGAGGAGTAGGCTCTGGTCGCCAAGTGAAGCCTGAATGAAGCATGTCAGTCAAGAGCTGTCGTGGTTCGTCTCCGACCTTGATCAGACTCACCCATGAGGCCGTAGCCAATGGGACCAACTTCTCGGCCAATAACCGTAGGCATGTTGTTCTGTGTTGTTGTTGTTGTTGTTGTATAAGACTGGTATTGTTCAAGCACAAGCGTAGCTGTCAGGTGCAAGATGAAATGTCCTTGGAAGCTCTGATTGATGTCTACCCAAGTTATCTCAAGCACAACTCGTTTCTCCTGAGCATCCCCAGCTCTCTATATACTACTGCGATCCATCACCATTTCCCCCCCAGCTGCTTGTTCAGCAATCTGCGACAATGATGTAAACGACGACAGCAGATTTCCCCTTTGGGCAATCGGATATAACGACGCGGCTTCGACTCACTTATTCCGACACCGCAAACCCGATCTCTGCAGCCTTACAGTGTCATTAGCGCCCCGATCTCCGGCTCGGGAGAAATCCAATCTAAAGAGCGAAGCAAAGGCAGTTTCTTCTCCCGTCTTCGATTGTCGGGCGCTAAACTTTTTTTTTTTTTTTGTTGTTGTTTTATTACGCTCCTTTTGTGTTTGCGGTATTCGACGATGACGGGGTTAGTCTATCTCCTGATGGCGCTCGGAGACGCGAGAGCTGGGGAGAAAGGGACATGGAAACGGTCTCGCTCTTCGCCATCCGGAGATGTTTGTGCGTTGAAGAGTACCTGACATTTGATCAGCGTGTGTGAGAGCTCTTTTGGGACTCCATTCTCTCGCGTTTTGGCATTGCGGCGTGGCTGTGCTTTTCTCCGGACCTGTTCACTTATACGGCGATATTAACCCCGTCAAAACACACACACTCTCTCTCTCTCACACACAAGCATGATGCTAATGATCACTCAACGGATTTTTGTCATCTCCACGCGAGAAGCACCCAAAGTCTCTTTAAGCAAATACGACTGAATCAAGAAAAACTACCAAACAGGTTCTCTGAGCATCATTACTAGTCCAATTCAGACAGTCTTGAGCGCAAACCCCGAAAACGTCACGGCAATGCCATCCCTCGCGTGTCCCTCGCCCGCCTCCTCCGTCGGCTTCGCCCCATAGATGCCAACCTCAACGTCCCTCGCCAGGCCCTGCGCATCGTCCTCGTTGAAGGCCCAAGTGACCTGCCTCAGCGCGCGCCTCGTCCTGCCGCCATCCTCGAGCACATACACCCAGGCATCGGTGCCGTCCCGCTCCACCAGGATCGTCGCCTTTGCGTTCTTGTCCCCGGCTTGCTGCTGCTCCGTGATGGGGCTCAGGCTCCAGTCGGACAGGATGTCCGTCGCGACGACGCCCAGCGCGGGGGCCCCGTCGTTGAACTCGATGCCGGCCTTGATGAAGCGCGTGAGGTTGGCGTTGTTGTGGTGGTGCCCGTTGGTGGGAAAGGCCACGACGAGGCCGCCCTGGTCGTAGAGCGTCTTCCAGGGCGCCGTGACGGTGACCTGGACGCTCTGGAAGCGGGCGGCCGGGACGACGGTGTAGAGGTAGGGCGCGGTGAAGTTGTGCTTGGACAGGGCCGGGCGCCAGATGTCGGTGTCGGGGGGCACTTGGATGGTGACGGTGCGGCCGACGGGGGAGATGGGCTTGATGCCGGGGTTGTTGAGCCAGTGCCACTTGAGGGATGAGGAGGAGGAGGCGGCTGAGGAGGAGGCTGAGGCCGGGGCTGGGGCTGAGAGGGCGGCGAGGAGCCAGATGGCGGTTGTTTGGAAGAGCATCTTATGTTGTTGCTGTTGTTGTTGTTGTGTGAGGGGGGTGAAGAGATGAGTGTGTGACTTGGTGAGTTGACTGCCCGCCTTGCGATGATTGCTGTTGACTTGACAAAGGGAAGAGAAGTCTGTATCCTACTCTGGTGCTTCACATCTTCCGTTTACCCATACCTGAGCATGACGCTCCTTATATACCTTGGCTACACACTCGCACTCTCACATACACTCACGCATCACCGACACATACCTACCTACCTGGCAGTAGATGTCATGTTGCATCCCCACGCCTTCTGCTTCTCCGCAAATATGCAATAGGTCCAGCATCTCATCCAGCTTTGCCCCCCCCTTCATCCTCTTTCCCCCCTTTCGCCAAGACGCGGGATTCCGACGACGACTTTTGGCGAACCCCTGTTCTGTGCGGAGTTGGTATAAGCATAAAGAGGAACCTTTCTCAAGCTGACCGCCGCGTGTCCACAGTTTGTTCTTCTTCGGGGAATGTCGCTTTTGGAACTTTTGGATCTGCCTTGCCTTGGACTGCTATACTCGTAAGTGCATCTTGCGCAAGGTACGTGAGAGTAGTATACGTGTGAGGTACTACGTAGGCAGAACGTATGATGGCGCCTTACGGGTTACGAGTACATACGTTTTTCCATGTTACATTTGCTTCTCCATCGCGTAATGTCAGCAGATTCGGCTCCGCGGAACATGTACCCATGGAGCCACCTGTAGAGCTGTGCAAGATGCATCCGCATCGAGCTTCTTCTTTCGTCCGACGAGCTGTGAATCCGTGGGGTCGTCGGACCGGTCACTTGATGAAACCATTGGAGGAAAATTCATGCCCAAGAGCAGACCGACAGATCAGAGACATCAATATAATCATCCATCGTCAGCTATTCTATATCTAGTGAAAGCGTGTGTTCTAATTGCTGCGTGATGCCTCAACTCTGATCCTTGCCCTCAACCCGTCGACGCAGTACCCCAGCTGCTTGGGCCCATCCGTCAGCTCAACTTCCCTCTTTACCCACCGCCCTGCCTGGTCATCGGCTGCGCCGTCTGCTGCCGTCTGGCTGTCTCCGTCCGCTTCCACCAGCTCTTCCTCATTGTCACTTTCATCATCATCATCATCGTCGCCGCCCTTTTCGTCATATCCTGCCACAGGATCCCACTCGCCCGTCTCCCAGATGAGACGTAGCTTGAGGGGCTTCAAGCCGTACATCTTGCCCACGATGCCCTTGACGGCGTAAATGTCAAACGACTTGGGGATCCTGACGGTCCTCGTCTTCTTCGACCCTTCCGGAGCGTCCTCGTAGTGAAACTCGGTGGTGACGAGGCGAGCTTCGAGGAAATTGGGGTTAATCTCCTCGCGGCGAATGACATCCGGCTCGCCATACGCCTCGCACAGCGCATTGTACCGCGGATGCAACGCCTTGATGGAATCCTCCGCGGCTTCGGGCACGGTGGCGAGCTGCTTCGCGATGCGCGAGAGGTAGAACATTTCGGCATTGGTGCGGTCCATGGCGGAAATGTGCGTAAAGTTGAGCGTCCTGAGCTGCGCGATGCGGGCGACGGTGAACATGAAGGACTCGTCCGAGGACTGCGCGTTGGAGTCGGCGTCCATGGAGGAGTAGTAGATGGGGTTGTGCGTGATGCGGAGGCCCGTCATGCCGGGGAACGCGGCCGGCAGCTTGTCGACAAAGTCCCAGCCGTCAATCTTGTTGTAAGAGAGGTCGACGTATTGCACGGAGGGAGGGAAGACGACGACGGGGGAGGAGGAGTCGGCCGAGGCGGTTATTGCTGATATGTTGTTTCCCTTGAGCTGTAGATGGCGAAGGGCGTTGAGTGATGTGAGGTAGGCAATGTCTGACAGGCTTGTGAAGTCGTTGTATTCCAGGTTGATGGATGTCAGAGTCGATGGTAAGCTTAATCCGCCTGTAGGTGGCAGAGTCGCCAGCTGGTTCGATCCTACGAGGAGGGAGGACAAAGACGGGCATTTGCTGGCAATGAGACACAGCTCCTGCCAGCTCAGCAGCGTCTCTCCCAGCTGCAGCTCTGTCACGCCCCCAAAGACGGATTCTGCGCCTTGAAGAGCCTCATCGGTGAGGACATCTTGAAACCTATTTCCGCTACGCCAAGAGAAAAGAGAGAGAAGAAAGAAGACTCTGGGTCAGCATGGGCGTAGCCAGACCAGATCAACCGGGACATAAAAGGACTCACTTGATGGCAAGCTTCTGCAAATCCTTTAGATCGCGACAAATCTCCACCACCGGCGCCAGCCTCTCAAACAGGTTCCGACTCAGATCCAGCTCGACAATCTTGGGCGCCGTCTCCTTGATCGTCTTGGGCTCGCCTGTCTCGCCATCCACGTCGCCGTCGTCCCGCGCCCAGGCGACCCTCAGGCCGTCGAGGACGACAATCTTCATCTCCCGCAGCCGGGACTGCCGCCGCCAGATCTTGTCGAAGCCCATCTCCTGCGCGACCTTGCCCGAGATGACAATCTCCGTCTTGGACTTGCCCTGCGTCTGCCCGGGGGCGTCGGCCACGTAGCGCTCGTGCAGGGCCGAGAGGAAGCTCTGCGGAGCGTCTGCCGGGCGGGTTGGGCGGACGAAGGAGGCTGCCGTGGGAGATTTTGATATGCCTGCATTTTTTTGATTTTCATACGATTGTCTCTGTTAGCTAGCTGGCTTGCTGGGACATGGGCAGAGAGGAGATATCTTCAAGAGTTGTTTGAATATTGGCAAAAAAAAAAAAAAGTAGATGCTCAACTAACATGTGAAATAGCGAACGCCCTTGTGAGAGCCATCGTGTTTCCCCCGTGAGGCATCATCCCACTCGACGCCTAACCAGGTGCCTGTCGTGCCCGCGACCCCGCCGATGAAGCGGACGGTGCAGGCCGCGCCATCGTAAGAGATTCGCTGGCCGATATGATGCGTCTGGCTCATTTTCTAGTATGATAAACTGCGCTGGAATGAGAGGCAAAGAGGCGTCATGAGAGGAGAGGCATGTTTTTTTTGGGGGGGGGGCCTGAAGATGGGGATGAGAGGTGAGATATAAGGGGGAAAAGTAGGTACAGGTTAGACGCTCAGTCAGGCAGCAGAATTTGGCCACATAATTCCGACGCAGGCAGCGGTTTATTGCTGGACAGCATGCGCAACACGAGGCAGCAGTTATCATTTTCTTTACGAACAATTTACTCAGGACTTGTCAATTATTCTTCAGGTCTAAGCGTTAAAAATTTTTCGGTTGTAATTGACAGGCAAGACATATGTACTTTCGCTGACAGGGAAACCCCATCATATGGCCCTCAAGATCAAGACATCAAATGGCACAAACATCCATACATACAATTACAGCTTTCCCTTGATGTCGCCCACAACGTCTCCCAGCACCTTGACCAGAGCCCGGCCGTTGCTCAAGCACACCTTTCCGTTCTCCACGGCAACAACGAAGCGAATCTCCTCAAAGTCGCCCTTCTTCTCGCCCGTCCTCCAGACATTGATGACGAGCTTGTCGCCGGGCATCACGGGGCTGGCAAACCGGGCCTGGTACTCCTTGATGTGAGTGGGATCGCTGCCCGCCAGCGCCTTGAGGATGCAATGAGCAGTCGCGTTCCACGAATACAGGCCGTGCATGATGGCGCCGGGGAAGCCCATCTTGACGCCGGGCTCGGGCGTCGCGTGCAGCGGGTTGTAGTCGCCGTTGAGCCGGTACAGGTGCGCCGCCTCCTTGGAGATCTGGTGCTCCAGCACCCAGTCGGGCTTCTTGTCCTTGGGCGGCGGGAAGCTCTCGGTCGCGGGACCCTTTGGCCCGCCCCAGTTGCCCTGGGCGACGAAAAAGGAGCTGCCGAGGAGGCGCGTGTAGACCTCGTTGGAGTCGGCGTCGACGAGCTCGAGCTGGGTGTCGACGACGGACCCCGGACGGCCCTTGTCGTAGACGCCCAGCACCTTTTGGCGGAGCTCGAACTTGCGGCCGGCCGACGTGACGGGCAGGGGCTTGAGGAACTCGATCTTGCGCTGGCCGTCGACGACGCGGCGGGAGTCGAAGTCGGGGACGCCGGGGATCTTGGTCTTTTTCTGGGAGGCGTAGAAGTCGATGACTTCTTGTGAGTCGCCCTTGAATGCTGTTTTTTTTTGTGCTCATCTGTTAGAGGGCTGGCGCAGGAGATGCAATGCTGGAGATGGTTTGCGATGGATGGATGGAGGACTCACGCAGGACGGTGGGATAGGTAGGGAAGACGGCAAAGTTGGGATGCAGTTCCTGGAATATCACACTGTCAATTGCGTCCTGTGCAGAAGAACTTGTCGGTCCCTGCCGGCATCCAGCAGCTTACATAGAGATAGTGAAGCTCGTCGGCCGTCACGCCAATGGAGTTTGCAAAGAGCAGCACATCGCGCTTCAGCCAAGCCACGGGCTGGGGAGGGTACTCGAAGCCGACACCAGGGCCAGACATTGTGCAGATGATGACAACGAGAAGTAGAGAGATACAACGGACAGAATTGAGGGTATCTCGCGATAGCAGCAGACGGCAAATGCAGGAAATAGAAATGGGAGAGGCCCGTCAGCTTATTAAATGATGGGAACTATCAACAGGGTGAGCGAGAGTTTCAATGGTCACGCAAAGCTCCAAGCCGAGGCAACGCCTGTCCTGTGGGGAAGAAGCTGCTTCTGCCGGGGGGGTCTCTGGTCGGCAGCCGAGTAACCCCGCGAAGTCAATCTCCGGTGGCGTTATCAGAGGCTGCGAGATGATCTGATAAAAGAAACCTGTAAAGGCTTTTCCCCAGAATCTGCATTTGTATCTTGCATTATTCGAGGTACTAGTAGATCATCATCCGGTGCAGTTCAGAGGAGGCCTAAGCAGTTGATTCCTGAGCCTCCAATAGCTCAAATGACAGACAAGTGCTAGACCATGTCCGAGCATGTGCGTCTACTACTAGGTAGGTAGGTAGGTAGTATTGGATCATGTAAGGCACAGAGTGAGTGTTATCGATAAGCGATAAGATACGACCCTCTGCATCTGCACCTTTGCACACCTTGCATCTGCACATCTGAATGCAGCGTCGTTGCTTTTTGCCGAGTCACGCGATGCCGCTCAATCCCGTCCAGCCTCCACCAGGAACCATGTCGCCCGTCTCTGTCATCAACTGCGACCTCTGCTGCGCCTATCTCTTCTCCTTTGGCTTCTTCCTGCAGGACATTTCGACCAATACCAATCTCCTCAAGGGCCCACCGTATCCCTCCAGTCCCGGCGGAAACGTGTCGAAAGGCCAGCTTTATTAAGGGCACCTCAGGTCCAACAAGACGACATACCTAGTCTAGCAGCGACCTGAGAATGCGAGGTCTTGCCGACGTCGAGTCTCGTGGCAAAACATGCATCGGCCGTTCATGAGTCTCTACGTGGGAAAAGAAGTTACCAAGTACCCAAGGTGTGTAAATGCACAAAGGAAATCTTCATTCGCGTCGTAAGCTAAGCTAAGCTAAATGGTTGTGTTGTTAATACAAAGAAGATGAAAAGAAAAGAGCGTGGAGGTTCGAATATCATAACGTCGTATGCTGTGTTGGTTCTGACACGGTCACTTGTCGTTGTGACCTGCTGGCTGCGTTGTTGCCCCCCGTCCTGCTGCATGCATGCAGACAGCTGCATCTGCATCAGCCCAATCGGCCCTTGGCCTTGTCGCATTCTTCGAGAAACCGGTAGATGCCTTCAAGGCCCTCGTACTCGTCAGAGCATTGCTGCTCCGACTCCACTGGAGGTGACATGCTCTCATATCCGTCCGTCTCCGACATCCAGGGATTCTCCGAGTTTTCGTACGCAAAAGCCTCGTGGACGAAGGATTCGTCGCCGAGAGACGATATGTCGTCTAGCTCATGTCCTTCCAGAGACCTCTCCGAGCCTCCAGGGGACGTCAATGCCTTGGCAGAGTCTGGCGCGAAAGGGAATCTCAACGCCATCTTTGCGCCGGTAGCGCTCTCGAACCCGACATCTTGGCTGACAATGCCCCGCTGGACACCAATGTCATCGCAGAGTCGTTCTACTGTTTCGACATCGACGCCTGGGAATCGGACCCGGAGCAGATTGCCTGACTCGAGAGATATCGGCAGGTCGCCCAAGGCCGAGAGCCGCTCGAGGTCTGCATAGATGGCAGTCAGGTCCTTCAAGGCGCGGCCAAAGTCCGCCGACAGGACGTCGAGGAATCCCTCAGTGTTGAGGCTCGGGACGACAGTCTGGCCCTGGAAGCCGGAGGTGCCGGACGCCTGGACGATGGCGGCAGCAAGAGGGCTCATGGCCGTGATGGTTGGGCTCAGCTGGAAGTCGACGTAGGCGCCAGGGGCAAACTTGGGCATGGCGGCCAGCTTACGCATGGCCTCATCCTCCACAACGGAGACGGCCCGGTATTGGGCCTCACCGCGTGGTCCCACTCCGTCGTACCGGATTCGCTGTCCGGAGAGGAAAAAGGCCCGCATTGCCTGCGAGACATTCTGCACGACCTGTGCAGGGGCTGCTGGTGTGTGGGAAAAGTATCGGGCACCGCCGCCCAGGCTGTAGCCGCCGGCAGTCCGGGGCATGGCTCCGCCCGTCAGATTGGGTCGCAGAGCACTGGCAAAAGGAGCTCGTCCGGAGAACTGAGCAACCTGGCGAGAAGTGTTGGAGCTCGGGAGCCTGGATCGATCGAGTCGAGGAGCGGCGCTCTCGGAGCTGAGGAGTCGTCGGACGGCCTTGCTGGCACGCTTGGCCGAGGTGCTGGAGAAGCCTCGGGCACCTCGTTGCTGCTGTGCGGCAAGGGCCGCTGGGTTGATGGCTTGTCGACCGCTTCTGACGGGAACGGCGACTGGTTGGAGTGCTGGATTCTGCAGCGGCTTCGCCGCGCTGGCGAGCTTGTCCCGGACCACGGCTGTCGTCCGAGACACGGCGGCTCGGAGGAGACGCAGGGCAACTGGGCCCCATATCGCCCCCGCGGACGCCATGTTGAGGAAAAGTTTTGGCTTCTTTTTCACCTAGAAGGTGGTTGAAAGAGGTTGAAGATGAAGCTTCATTCAGGAGAGGCGACGGGAAGTGACGGGCTTCTATATACTAGGCACTACCATAGAATCCGGCAAATGACATTCGCCACGCAAGCATGCAGCGCGCTAATGCGTTGGCAGCACCGCCACAGATGAGATCTGCGCCACCGAGTGCGGGGCTGCGGCTGCCTCTCGAGTCTCAACCCTTGCAAAGCTCTGTTTTGGCTTAGCGCTAAAGCGGATCTAGCGCGGGCTGCTTTAAATTCTACCGAGAAATTTTCCAAGCTTCTCTTTTTCTTCTTCTTCACCATCTCAACCACCAGAAGAAGCTCAACTCCGGAGCTGCAAGTGCGCGCTCCGGTGCGCTCTCTGGTGGCTGAGGGACTCTTGTCAAGGTAAGCTGCACTCGTCTCTTCCTGATTGCGCCTTACATGATGCCTTACTTTTCATGAACAATCCAATTCATACCAAACCATGGTGACTATGTAAATTCTTTTACAACCTCACTGATCAAGCTTTGGATCACTTCTTGCTCAGACCTTGGCACGTTGGAGAGCTCTGCTAACGCGTCTCAGATGTCCAGGTACTAGGGATGGAACGCCCTCGATGCCACTCAGTGTGATTTGCAATTTCAAAAGGTTGGTGATATTGCTCTCTCCATTCTTCTCTCCCCCCATTGTCGACTGCCTACCCCTCTCTGTATGATGAACATTTGACACCTCAGGGATTCCTCATGCTTAATATACGATGTGGATACCGTGTTTTATAAGTTTCAGCCTTGTCTGACCAGAGATCTCGACGCCTTTTCATTATATGCCGTCCACTGTTGTCAAAGCTAGCTCGCTAACTCAGACTGTCAACAGGTAATTCCACAACCCTTCTCGGCTCAACCTATTCCACATGATGAAAATTTGAACGAACGGGCGGACATATCGAGCCTCTCTTCCTTTCATCCCTGAGAAAGCGAGGACGTACAATCCTCGTGGTGAAGGGGAGGGAGAACTCAGGATGAGATCTCGTCACCTGATCGTGGTCCATAGGAATTGATTCCTTGTTCAAGCTGGGAATGTACCTGTCGGCTAACTCGTCCAACCATAGGTACTTACTATTCAAAAAAACTTTCTTTTCCAATCTTGGCGTCGTATTACTGTGATGAAATGTCATTTTTTTTTGTATTCACACTGTCTGACCACGACACCTTCGGGCGTTGTTGGATATGAACAAACCTACACCTTCTGATAGTGAGTGCAGCTGATTTACCGTCATTGCTGAAGCACGTAAACTAACTATGAGGCAGACATACGATGTCAATGCTGTTACTATTCCTATGCTTGATGCACTTCATGTGTAGCCGGGAGCTGACAATTGTATGAAGCAGTCTAGGTGGGCATCGCCGATGTCTCGCGCTGGCCGCGGAAATGGTATGTAGCTGGCATCCTTTTTTTTACTCTTCTCTTTCGGACCCCCTACCATCATGATGACTTTACCTTATTATCTACATTGGCCGAGTTCCTCGTGACGAAAAAAAGTTTCACCTTGGAGAACTGACATGGTTGCTCAAATCTTTCTTGTTTGATACAAATGATGGTAGCGCAATGGCTAACTTGGTTGCCTTAGACATGACAAAAGGATCAACGAGATGTATGACATGACCTACTTAGGTCAGCTTTTGTGTCACGCTGGAGCAGCATCATATATGGTTTCTATATATCTATATATATCCCTGCATAATCTATTTTATAAAACATCGTATCATCTGCGCTCTATGCGCGGTTTGCCTATGTGACGTAGTCTAAATCCCATCTCTTCCTCTTCCTCTCACCACATTGTGTTTGCACACATAGAGACCATGCAAGATGCCACTCACAGCTTGCGAAACCCCCCTTGAATCCCAACCTCAGGGCAGCTGTAACCTCGCATTCCAGCCCACGATGCACCGAATCAAGTCCCAATCGCCATTCGCACCCACCCAGTCGGTGACGACGATGCCGGTGCTCCCCGCGCCGACCTTGAGCTGCTTAGGCCCCTTGCCGTCCTCGCCGTGGCGGATGCAGAGATACTCGACAATGGCGGGATTCACCTTGGCGGCGATTCTCTCGGGCCAGCACGTGGCATTGAAGAAGTTGCTCCCGCTCAAGAAGTTGAGAAAGATGGGCAGCGCCGTCGTCGTCGTCGCCGTCGACTCGTCGTGGTGAGCAGCAGCAGCAGCAGCAGCGCCACCAACGACGTGGAACTCGCGCTCGGCGGCGCGCTCGAGCTGGCCGCGGCTGTAGTCAATCTTGCGCTCAATGTTCTTGCTCTCGGTGACGTCGTAAAAGTCCTGGACGCGAACGTGGCCGCCGTCGCAGGTGCCGTCCTCGCAGTTGTCGGGCCAGTGCTGGGCATCGATGCCCCAGCCGCGACCATCCCACGACTCGCGGGCGACGTGGTCGTCGAGGGCGAAGCGGCGGACGAGGACGATGCGGCCCCTGGCCTGGCCGAGCGAGGGAACGCGCGGCTCGGTCCACCAGCGGTCGGGCCGCCGGTCGACGTAGCTGGCCTTGAGGTGGCGGCTGAGGTGGTGGTCGGAGCCGCGGCCGGCGCCCTCGCGCTTGAGGCTCATGAGGACCGTCTCGCTGGGGTTGGCGTCGAGGAAGCTGTAGATGTCGGCGAGCATGTCGGCAAAGTACTTGATGCCCGTGAGGGAGACGGGGAAGACGGAGTGGACGAGCGGCAGGGCGTCCGAGTCCGGGCTGACGGAGACGCGCACGTCGAGGAAGCGCACGCCGTTGCGCAGCTGCTCGGGGACGCCGACGGACTGGCACCGCACCGAGGGCAGCGCCGTGTGGCACGTCGGCGAGTTGTGCGTGCCGGGGATGGAGAGCAGCGGCAGCGGCCAGGCGTCGTCGAGCTGCCGCATCCAGGCGTGGAGCTTGGCGGAGGAGAAGACGGCGAGAAAGGCGCCGGTGGGCACGTAGACGACGGTGAGGTCCAGGGCATCCTCGTCGTCATCGTCGTCATCACCGCCGTCGATGCGCTTCATGACGGCCGACTTGCGCGACGGGCTGGGCACGTCCGTCTCATAGCGGCGGTCGCCGGCCCGGAACGTCAGCCGGAGGATCTCGCGGCCGGCCGGGTCTGGGGCGCGGACGTCGGTGCGGACGGCGCGGAAGGGGTCGAGGTGGACGGAGACGTCGCGGGCGTCGTGCGAGTCGCCCCGGGGCAGCAGGCGGTGGGCGGAGAAGTCGGTGGCGTTGATGAAGCTGGTGATGGTGCCCGTGACGTTGGCCACGACGTTGCCCGTGCGCACCTTTTCGCCCTGGAAGCGCTGGACCGAGACGAGCTCCAGCGGCGTGATGGTGAGGTTGCGGATGGTGAGGTCGGCCATCACGGAAGAGGGTGTAAGGTAAGGTATGTATGTAGGTGAGACGGGGGGGGGGGGGGGGTTTGAGTGAGTGAGTGAGCTATGACAGGGGAGGGCCAAACAGCACCAAAAAGGAGGAGAAACAGCAATGGGGACAAAGAGAGAAGCAAATAAACAAACAAACAAACAAACAGATGCAGGGAGTGTGTGGTGAGTAAAGGCGAGCTGCGATGCGATGAGAGAGACGCGTCTAAGAGAGGCGATCTACATAGGTACCTAAGGGAACCGCTCTGCTTGGGGAAGAGGGAGAGAGAAAAAGAGGGACACAGATGGAGCGCCGTCAAATCAGATCCCGACAACCGCAAGCAAATCGATCGAGCGCAATGGCCAGGACGATTTTTAGACTGGCGGGGGCTGAGCCTTGGCTCAACCTCGACCCTTATCTTAAGAGACAGCAGCAGCACCCACAGCAAATACATACCAACTCATGCGAATCTTCAGAATACAACAATAACAATAAAAAGAGCAGAAGAATATCGGAGTTGCTTGCCTAGCCCCATGTCAAGCTGATCCTCACATAAACGTGGTTTTCATTTTCCAACCAACAGCCCAACCTGAAAAAAGCCTTGTCAACTAGTAATATCAAGGTAAGGTGAACACGGATGACGTCTCTCCCCGGAGGGCGAGAGGAATGCGGCTCTCAAAACTGAGCCATAAGATTTGATCCAATCGGGCGGCTCTCCCGCAGCGGCCGAAACAAATGGAAGGGAAAAAAGAAAAATTAGATGAGAGAAGGAAAAGAAGGTGTGGCGGGAATGTTGTCTCTTGCTTTTGACACATCCAACTAGTAGTAGTAGGACCAACAGCATAAGAGCACGTGGAGGTTCGCGCTCGCATGGACTTGGTAGTAGTAGTACTACCACTCCTTTTCTTCATATTCACGATAACGACTGGGATGGTGATGGCGATGGACTTTTGCTCTCTTTCGGGGTTTGCAATACTAGTAGTAGTAAGGTAGCTTCGGATACAATCTCAACTCGGACCACCCCCTTCTTTACATCCTCCCTTCTCTCCATCATCCATCCTCCTTCTCCTCCTCATATCTTGCCTTGCTTGATGCCTCGGCCAACACATCCCAGATATTAGTCCTTCCGCCAAGAGAGAAATCACCAGATATTTTGACACAGAGGCCCCCCCCCCCCCCCCCCCCCCCCCCCAAAAGAGGCGCGGAGTCCGCATCACGCGGCCGATGACGTTTCCTACTACTAGTAGCACTTCATTCATGACGGCGGCGTTGTAGAAAATAAGGTATCAACAGACTACTAATATGGTAGTGATGCGAGGCTTCGGACACCTTGAGAATGCCGAACCAACAACAACAATATTGTCGGGGAGGGTCAATTCGTGAGCATCAAGCACGCTCTTTGCTAGCTCTGTCGGGGTTCGTCGGAGTTTGAGTGCTTGGGCTTTGTTTTTCATTTCTCTCTTTTTTCTTCTTCTTTATTTCCACGTTCGGCATGTGATAAGACGGACCAACTGCATACCAAGTCGACAAAGAAAAAACTACAATGCTGTTTGAGAGGGGTGAAGCCAACCGTCACATGGTGACTCTCATTCCAGCTACTACTACCCCTGGGCCACGGCAGTCACAGTGTGCACAAGACAAGATGATTGTTGTCAGAAGTAGGTCTATTCATGGTACTAGTCACCAAGGTTGTTGCTTGGATTGTTCCAGAAGCAGTCGACCACGTGTTTTCCTCCTCTCCTAATGGTACCCCCATCCTCCGATGTCTCGTCATCGGAGTATGCATGAAGAAACAAAAACAGAAAAAGGCATTGCCTTTGTGGGTATATTATCATGACCAAGGTGCCTGAACGCCAAGTGCTCCAACGTAAAGCAAGTAGACCGGACGCGAAGGCATGGCGATGCTCCCAAGAGCATCGTGAATTATAACGCCGGCTCAGATGATGAGAGTAGATGAGTGATAAAACAAACGCCTCGAGACGTGCAGGTCTAGTTCTCAAGGGGAGTTGCTCCTGATGCTGCCACTTCCACGGCGTTGCTTCGTTGGAGGGGCAGACAGATCGCTCTCATCATCAAAGTCCGCTGCCCTCTTGCGGCCAAGGCCGCGTTGGCGGAGGACCTCGTTCACGACGGCCTCGTTGCCGACAATGTTTCCTGAGCCCTCGACGGTGATGCCCGCGTCAACCTCAATCTTGACAGGCCGAGGACGGCCATCCTCGTCAATCATGGGGATGCCGCACTGGCCGGAGCTGTTCTCTTGGATGGCCTTGACCACGGCCCTGGCGATTGCGTTGGCGTGGCTGGCAGGCGTGTCGGTCAAACACACCAAATTGTTGTTCTTGGAGATGAGGACCGATGTGTTGATGCGGAGGCTGATTGGGGAGATGCTCTCCTCCTGGTCTTGTTCATCCTCGTCTTCGGTCGCCAAGGCCTCCAAGACAGCCTCGGGCATGGAGGGCCGACCCATGATGAAAGGCTCTCGCAGTTGTTGCCGCACCTGAGAAGCAATATCGGGTGCTGTGTGTGGAGTGTAGGCGGGAGGCGGGGAGGCCAAGGGTGTCTGGCTTGAGGGGATCTTGGGGCCAGCCATGTAGCTTTGGATAGCAGCTGCGGCTGTAGTCGTTGCAGGTGATGTGTTCATGGTGAAGTGTTGTGTATGTGAGATAATGAAGCAAAATTGTGACGAGAAGAAGGATGAACCGGTCTCTTATAGTATAAGAGAAAATGGGACTCTGAAGGATGGAGGGGGTGATGAGTCGATGATATGTCTATCGGACAGTGAATCAATGTGCCCAAGTCCCAGACCCGCCGATTGTCTATTGCCCTGGTTCAGCCCGTGAAGAGGGAGTTGGCCGTCTGTACTCGGATGAAGAGATTTTTGTTCCTTGTCCGTTCTTTGGCCCAGATCTGACGCTCACAGTGCTGAACTGAAGAAGCGCTACCCTCTGATTGTATGTTTCCGAAAGGGAGGGTGTAGATGTGGTTGGTAGCGTGTCAAGGCAGCGAGGTGATGTGAATGCCAAGGTGTGCAGGGCAAGTGTGTGGTATAAGCCAACAGCCAAGAGAGCAGCACAGGAATGCAACTGCTGGTCAAGTGAGGGGTAAAGAGGTGATCAAGGTATATGTGATGGAGCGAGACTCGAGAAGAAGAGATCAAGATGGTTGACAATGCAGAGAAGCATGAAGGGTCAAGACAGGAGACGGATAATATACCTTTGCCAGAGAAGCAGCCCAGGAGGAGGTGTCGCGGGAAGCTGTTTGGCCCACCCCTCCCCCCCTTGGCTTGACGCTCCCACCCAACCTAATTCCCTTGATTAAAGAAATGCCAGACACCGACATGCTCCCGCTCTTTGCTGCTCCCACCCCATGCCCCATCAGGTCCAGGACGGGCGGCCCCCCTATCCGAAATGCTTCAGCCTGGATGATTGAGCAGCGACTGATTCATGCAGCAATCATGCCACACACCAGGCCGTGCGTCCTCTTGCAGGCCGAGCCAAACACCCGCGCGGCTTCCACGGTCTTTCCTCTGTCGTCGTGTGGCTTGGCCTTGGAATCTTGTGCTAGCAACAATACCATTGCGGGTTTGATGACTTGTGGTTCCCGATGAACTTACACGCACTGCTTGCTGCAGCTCTTCTCCGCTATATTATGGAAATGCTTCGGTAAGAGAGGGGAGACAGAGATACCACTCGAACGGAGAACAACTCACAGAGACAATCACGCCTCCATCCCCAGCGACAAGGAAGAACCCCTGCCTGGACCGATATTGGTAACATATCTGCCTCCCTTGGCAGAGAAGAATATGTCAATCCAGACAGAAGAACCGCCTCTGCCTGCTGTCTTGAGCCGACTGCAAATGCCGTGTAGCGCACCCAGGCTCGTGGGACGCAGCCAAAAAGCTACACGCCCCCCGTTTTGAGTGTGTCCGACAATCTGGTCCGGAGGGGCGTGTGATCTACAGGTGCGCCAGCATAACTCGCGGCCGCTATTACGTCTTGTTGAGCCTCTGCTTCTGCACAATTTTCTTTTCTTCTCCCTTGACTTCCTCGCGGCTTAGAGTTTCCGCCGTCAATAGATTGCGGGAATTGCGGAAACAAGGCGAGCAGTTGAAGGGAGGCGCCTTCTTGGCGCCTTCGGCTTCGGATTGTCTCCTGATGGCAACACTTTTTCCATCTGCGTCCATCCGCCATTTGCATCCTTTTGTGGTTGTGCTCTGAGGGGCTTGTATGTATTGTCAGGTTGACGGACTCCGGCCGAAGTGGTTGGCAGGAATGCCACGAGACAACAGTTGCAGCGGTAACAACAACAGCACAGCACTGGACAGACTTGTACACGTGGTCACCCGGAGGATGCTCGAATGCAGCTCCCATCGCCGAGGGTTTGGGCCCTAGAGCTGCAGGTGAGGCCGTATGCACGAGATGTGACTGGTATGAGGCATGGGCAGAAGCTACTCCGTCCGCATGGCTTCAGCAGTCTGCATGAAGGACAAAGCAGAGCAAGCTTGCAGCAGCTGGTTGGACGCTTAGAGCCTGTGCTTGTAGGGGGGGGGGGGGGGGGGGGGAGTTGCGGTGCACCATGACTGGAATGCCATCGTCTGGAAGCCATCTTTCCAACCCGCGCAACTTCTTTCCCTTTTCGCCCTGGAATATCGAACGAGAAGATTTTTGCGCGATTCATCAGTCCACAGCCCACAGAGCAGAAATCATAATATTGTCCATGACGGCCCATAACCCCGACCTGGTGCGGTGCAATCGGCGATTTGACGAGCCGCGGCCAACGCTCGCGGCATGCGGCTCGCCGGCCCAGCGTATTGTCTGCGTATTGTGGCTGCCCCTCCCTTTGCCAGACAAGAAGTCAATAATAGGCGTGTGCTTTGTGATGTGTGCTGGATGCGTGTCTCAGTCGGTTGAAGAGCTCGGCTTGCGGTGGTGCAAAGAGGAAAGAAAATGAGAGAGAGACGAGGGAGGGGGTGCGGCGTCTTAGCCGGCTTTTGGCTTGCTATTGTCCTTTGCTATTGTTGTCCGTATTGACGTCCCGAAGCGGCTTAGCGCCCGCCGTCCCGGCACCCGGCCATGCGGGGCCAATCGCCGAAGCGGGCGATCTCTCCTTCCCTGGACTGCGTTTCTGGTGCGGTGTCCTGCCGTCACTTTGCAACAGCGGAAGGAGTGAGTGATGGTGTGAGGGCAGTGGGAGGAGAAGCGGCTGGGCGTTGGTACTTCCGATCCCAGTAAGGCAAGGGTTGTTCTCCTAAGTCTCTAGGTATGTATCCTCACGGCACAGCAGGAGCGACTGTGGAAGCACGAGTTTGAAGGAAACAACACACGAGGAAGCCGCATCATGGCTGGTTCTAGACTCGCTATACCTGGCCGCCACTTTGATACTTGTATGAATCTGCCGCTTCGAATTGCATCACGGAGAGTCTCTTCGGTCGGGTCTTTTTAATGGAAATCTTGTCAAAGGAATTATTGTACTCTTTGCGTTACTGCATTGTGCCTCTCTGCTTGGGAGCGAATCTCCTCATTCCACTACACCCGCATCATCTTATTCTCTCTTTATTCGGCAACCTGGAACAATAGGCCTGCTACCGGATGTTACCCTCCAATTCCTCTTCTATCCCCCTATCTTTTGTCATCTCGCCCGCTCCTCGCCCTGCAGCTCGAATGTGACGGGCAGCTGTCGGTCCCGGACGAGTCCCAGATTCAGTCAAACCCCCGTTCTCCCACTCACTCGTCTTCGGTAGCTCCAAAAACCGTTACACCACACCATCTTTTTCTTCAAGTTCAGCGCCATTCAGATCGCTAGACTCGAATAGACTTGAACTGAGCAAGTTGAGCCACAGTGTCGGCGACTTTCAGCTCGTGCCGCTCGCTTCGTGTTCCCAGCTCTCTGGATGCTACCAGAAGGCAGATGAGACGGCGTTAAGCCGGCTCTTTCGCTTCGAGCTAGAGAGGTCTCTATTCTGCATTTTCCGGCTCTTCTCCTCTTTTTCTTCTTTTCTTTTTCGCTTCGTCTCAGACTCTTAAGGCTTTCTAAGCTAATGCATACTCCCTCTGATTACCACACAGGTGGAAAAGCTTGTCCATCAACGTCCGGCCGAGTCAAGTTCGATGCCTCAAAATCAGAGTTGACGCATTACTCGTCGACCAAGATTCCTAGCGGCTACCACCCACCCGCTCATGTTCAGTCTCTCATTCGACTAACAAGGCCCTCTTCCGTCGACGCAGTTACCATAGAGTTCCTACCTCACGGGTGTCTGTTTCCATGTGAAATCCACAGATCCCAGTCCTCCACCGCCATCATCGTCACCGTCGACGTTTATCACCGCCGCGCCCCGATGTCTTTGTCGACTATAGAGCATTGTTGCCCTGCATGAATACAACGAGCAAATTGCTAAACCCAATTTTTGCATACCTCACCCCTTCCCCCTTGCATCAAGATCTCACAAGGAAGAGCACAGGGCAATATTGGAAACAAACAGGCGAGGAAAGCTGTTTATGTGCTCCGTAGTATGTGGAACTGGAGGAGACAACAGCAACTGAAAGATATAATACCGTGGTCTACGCCTGATGGATCGAACGCGCTTTGACCTGCGTCGAAAGATGTGGTTTGTTCTTGAGCCGTTCGTCGAGAATGAACCTGAATATCAGAGATTTCTGTGGATTTCGAAGCGGAGGGTATTCATTGAATGGCATTTGCCCCGCAACGCTATTCTCCACCACTGTTGTTTTTGTTTCGTCGTGATGGCCTGTTGAATGGATAAGGTGGATATGCAAGCGGGCAGAGGACCCTGTTGACCCTTTACCTTTATCCTTTCTTGCTTCATTCTCTTCCAGCCATTATGTGCAATGTGGTAAGTTGTCCATTGCCTCGAAGTGCAAAAGCTGCCATTGTACGAGTTTGCAAGTCGCAAGCGGTCCGGTACAGCGTTACGCTTGGTGTTGTTGGAACGAGCAGGCCTGAGCGCTGGGTGTGAATAGCACTCGGAATGGGGCCTTTTCTCCTCCTTCTTCTCTACGATGACGAAGAAGACAAAGATGATGATGTTGGTGGTGATGGTGGCTATAGCAGGACTTGTCTTGAACACTGGCAGAAATCTTGAGTCTATCGTGATACTGGATCGACTCACCAGTTGCAGCTGGTCTTATCAAAGTTGCATCTACAGACATCGCAAGGCTTGACGCAAGAGTGTCTTCGAATAGCGTCTTGAAGGGTGAGAAACTGTTGTGATGGGCTGTTCTCTGGTAGCTAGATATGGAAATCATCATTATCCCTCCCCAACGTCCATGACTAACTGGTTGCTCATTTCTACCCACAGAAGTTGAAGGTCGAAACATACGACGACAACAACATCATGCCATCATCTGCGTCATGATCTGGCCTTGTCTCCGGACCCTCTTCCCGAAGCAATCGTCTCTTGACAACAATGAGATCTAGATGCTAGCCCTCGGTCAGTGCACTCGTGCATTACATAGCCGCTCTTAGATCTCAAATCTCAGCAGCCCTTAGTATTCTTGTCCTGCGCACAAGCCCAGCGTCGCCCATGGCCGCTCTCACGGATCATCGCGGTCGGAAAATTACCCATATAGCCGTTTGTTTTACTCTTGTTTCTCGCTGATTCCCCATCTTATTGGCGGCTGTGGATGTCAATGGATGAACAGTCGAATGAAACACACAAAAAATTGCTATGCACTGGCCATGGTGGAAAGTCACTTCCCTTGATCCCAGCTTGCGGGGGCCGCGCACCGCATTCGCCGGGCCGGCGGGATCGATTTCTGAGCTTCCTTCTTTGTTCTCGAAATGGGCAAATGCGAGTTGCGCGATGGCGTCTTGAAGGCGTCGTTTTGGTTTACAAGTCCTCTTGGCCACAGGCACCGGACGTCATTCTCGACGACCGCCACTAGTCTTGCTCATAGCACAATACCGAACGGCTGGGACATGATGTCGACATGTGGACGAACAATCGCAGACAGATGATTCGTCTGGCCGGCACTTCGTCATCATTCAAGGTATTCTTCAGATCGACTCAACCTCATGGCAAGGTCAATCATCTCCCTATTCGCCCACACACTCCCCATTCAGCTCATTCATCCATTCATCAATCAAGTTCAAAGGGTGGTTTTGTCAGCTAGCTGAGCCTTAGTCCCATGCAGTTGGTTGCGCTTGACGCCCCTCCCAGCACCGCAGCCACGGTAGAGGAGACGCGCCGTCGTCTGTTGGCGCTGGTGTCGCTTAGTCTTGCCGCCAATGAGGTGGCTTGACAAGAGAATAAGACACGAACCAGCGAGAGCAAACAAGGGACATGCGGCGAACCAGGGGGCGTGTGTCTCCTCTGGAGGGCGTGAAGCAGCCCACGGCAGGGGAAGGCGTTCGCATGAGGCGTCCTAGAGAACGCCGTCAACCACAGCTGTGGAATATCCCATGATGCCGGACTTCAGCTTGGCCCTCTTTGGCTGCAAGGCTAATGTACGTACGCGAGAAATATGTTTCTTCTGCGTGGTTGATTGGCGAATGGCTCATCAGTGAGAGGATGAATACAGATGGGGAAGACTCCTCTCCAAGCTGGGAGAAGCCCAAGCCAGCCGCCAGTTCATGCAAGTCTATGGTCATAATAATGATGACAGAATGCACCATCGGAGGTTCCGCCGAGCCAAGACGTGAGTGTATCGTGCCAGTGGCTTCTGCATGCTAAATTCTTTGCAATGGATCACACTAACACAATATAGAGGCGTTGTCCTCAGGATGCTTTCTTGTGGGAAGGCTCACTCTGGGTAGGATCATACCTATCATAAGAAGGAGTGCGAAGTCTAACCTCAAAACCTCCCGACTTTGCAATCGAATTGTCCCGGCTGAGCGGTAATCGATCTACGGAAGCATATCCTGTCGGGCTTCAGCCGGTCGACGATCGAGCTGGTCGTCGTTGGTATTGTCGACTCAAGATAGCTTCATTCACCCACCTGAGGGCTGCACAACTCTGCTAGCTACCACTCTAGTAGCAAGGCAGCTCTCAGCCACCTCGGCCTTGTCGCGTCTTTCTTCTGCTCCCTCCTTTTCCACATCCCAGTCCTCTGGTCGGGCACCTTTACGATGTCCTAGTCCGAACAAAGACGCCATTTCCCGCCATCCTGGGTTAGATGAGTATACCCTCCCATCCCCTACCGATTCCTTGGACATGGCTATGTCGTAGCTCTCGTCAGCTAAGGCATATGGGTTGCATCGTAACCTTTTGTGTCTGCCAGGTTTCCCGAGTATGGGCGCCACCACCATGGGGCGCGGTCCCAGGAATCTGGAGCGTCCCTGCCATGGAGGATTGATTAATGTCCTTATGGAGTAAGTCTTGCGCGCCTCCATCTGGGGATTGATGGCTTCACCAAAGGACTTGTGCAAGCCACAAACTAGGCAGCGAGAATGTCTCCCTACTGGCTACCGACAAAGAGCGGCACGAGATTGGGGTGTTTGACTTTTCGCGTGTCATCGTTGAGGTGGCTGGCGAGGACCAGATGATCGGTATTCACACGAGGACTTCTTGGGTATTTTTAGTTGTCTGACTTGGACTTGATGGTGGTGTATGACGCCTTCATTCGTGGTGAATGTGAGAAGGTGGGAGACTGCTCCTCGCGGTTCGGAAGATTCATCTGAGGTAAGTAGCTCACTGACGGCTAGCAGTAGGCCCTTCTCTTCGCCGAGTCGGCGTCCAATATCATATGGACGTGCCTTGGATCGGATCCGAGATACTGATTGACTATCTTAAGCCGTGAGGATTCTTCATCTGCTTGAGTGCAAGTGAACTTGGCCATGTCTCTGCGTAACCCGAGATGCAGGAGAAACACACTTGATCTGCCTGATTTTCTAGGCACATACGTCCTGCCGGCACATTATAAGGGCTTATAACCTGGACATACTGCCTTGCTTTTCCACTCAGGAGTGTATGATGCTTATGGGTATCGCAACCTCCTCCCCTCTGCGCGCAGCCAACCACCCCATACACTGCAGAGACTGAACTCATTAGGTTCCGAAAGTCCGATGTTGCCTAATGTGTCAGAATTTACCCTACAATGGAGAGATCATTGCCATTCCCGAGGAGGCCTATTGATCGGTACAGCAGATGGTCAGTGAGCAGGTTGTTTTTTTGTTTACGTGCGTTGCTCCTCGTCTACTCCACTCCCCTGGACTCACCACAATGAGGCGCCACCTGTCATACAACAGCTCAATAGCTCAGGTCAATGTCTGGTAAGCGAGATGAAGAGCACTTGTTGGATTACAAACTCTCGAGTTGTGTTTGGGAATGATGGACAGGCTTCACCTGAAGGTTACCTGCCATTTGATGGCTGGGGACAAACTCAACCGTCCAACTGCTCGCTAGGTTGACTTGAAGTGCTTAGAACCGAGACTTGCGCAACCACCGTTTGCCTCATCGACTTCATATCTTAGCACGGGCTTTGCTGGCGCAGTAGCTGAAGCAACGTGCATAATGCCATCTCCTTCACTGACGGTGATCCTGCAGTGTGAGTCGAGCGAGGGCTCACGAGTTTTATTGGAGTCATTTCCCACAAGCTATTGTATTCGTGAGGTCTTTCTCCTCGAGTGGTCTCTTGTCCGACACCTTTGCTGACATTGGCCTTCAAGGAGGTGTCTACAAGTGAACGAAGCCAACGTGCCGCTCTCTTTGACACCTTTCACCGTACCCGCCCACGATACCCAGTGACGGCGAAGTCCGAGAGAGAACCCTTACAGATATGGTCTCTCTCGATGAAGACAGCACTCCGTCGGAGACTTGAGTCCCGGATTCCTCTGCTTGAATAGACGACACAAAGTTTCGTTCGGCATCCGCCCACATCTGCACCAACTGCAATACGGTATTCCTCCGTGCCCGAAGCCCGAGAGGCACCCCGTCTGCTCAAGGCCACCTTTCGAGACCCAACTACTACATACCTCATGACGTCCGTACCCACGTTGTCACCCATCATGAGCCCATGTCTCTTGAAAGTCGTTATGACAGCTCACAACTCCCACAATACGGGATTCAACCCCGTACACACATAAAGTGGAGTATGCAGCACTCCATCACAATGAAAAGAACAAAAAGAAGAAGGAGGAGAAGAAAGAGGAGAAGGGAGAATTTTTATTATACGCAAGGACCACAGCCGTCCGCCTCAGCTACGGCCACGCCCTCTTGAGCACGGCCTGGCTTGACATCATGGTTCTTTATACTGTACTGTATGTAAGTTTGACAGTACTACGATCCATTAAACATCCAACGACTACATACTACACGTATCCGTGCGTCTATGGCCCCCCCTATTCAAAGCTCCATGCTTTTCCCACTTAGATGACCCTTCACCTGCAAGCATCTCACACGCCCTCCGTGCATCATCAGAAGGAACCCCAGCACATAACTCGCTTACAAAGGGGAGCAACGCCGAAAAATAAAATATGTATATTGACAAAAAGCAAAGAGCTCCAGCAGTCTGCAAAGAGACACACACACAACACTTGTTCACGGAAACCGCCCAATCGGAACTACTTGCCCGAACAAGCAAATACAGCGTCCATCCCCTCGTGTGCTCTGACCTCTTTGTATGTTGGCTTTCTTCCTTGCTCGGTGCTTTGCACACCCTGCAACAAGTACTTATTGGAGAGAGAAACTGTCAAAGCACATTCATGTATATGTATGTATAGGCGAGATGAGATCTGAATGGCATGTGCGGTGCATTCATGTATGCATGCATGCATGCTCGCGTGCGTGCGTGTGAGCATGCCGTGGCCAGAATTCACCAGATCGTGTGATGAGAACGTGCTTACATACATACATACATACATACATACATACATACAAACAAGGGATGGGATCTACCCGCTTTGTTTGTTTTCAGCTCCGTGAAAGAAACTCCGGACTCCGAGGATAAAAGTCCCGTCAAAACATTCCCTGTAAAACAGGCTCAGGTAATGTTCCAAAGGATTCGATCGAGGTACACTAGCGATATCATACCTACCTATGTGTGCATGGGGAACTGGCAAAGATGGACGATTGGTGTAGGCAAGGTACTTGTAGTGAGTTGCTTCAGATCTCACGTAAGCCGCGAGTTTGCCTCGTCCGATCCTGGTCCCTGTTTTCCCGCACACCACCATGGATCTAAATCTCGTACGGGGGTTATGTGAGGAAACCCCAGAAGATCTTATCAAACGAAACGAGTATGAGTCAGTTTCTGGTTCGGATATTCCCTGCAAGTCCGATCAGAGAGGGGGGATGTTGACATCGTCCCCGGTCTTTTAATCACTTACCAGGGCAGCAGCATATCAGCATCATGAACGTAGAAACAATATCTTACCTTAGTTTCTCAAGACACCCGACAAGGTGAATCCGTATACGTCCTTTGCAGAATGTTGACCTACATATATGTACTTGTATAATCATGCTTCAATAATGTCCACAGAAGCATCGTGGCAGCGTTAAATAGACACCTGGCCAATAATGTCCCCTTTACATCCTCCGTCAGTACCGCCATTGTATCAAGTCTCAACACCATTGTCGAGGGAAAAAAAAAAAAAAAGATTAGCACGCCATAAGGTACCTGCTCTTCCACTTTGACTCATCACCAACCTCTGGTAGGTAATAAACCCCTCCCATCTCTTAGTATAGGCATCAAAAAAAAAAAAAAAAAAAAAAAAAAAAAAGCGACAATGCCCTTCTTCGGCGTATTATTCTTAACACGGCTTTCATCTCTTTGGATGAAGTGCTTGTCGCACAAATGGATCAAGTGTACAACAAGATAGGTAGTTCGCACGGAGTAACTAAGCATGCGGTTCGCCTGTCACCCATTCGGCGATTTGTTTTCTTCTTCTTCTCCTCCAGCTACTACTAGCTGTATCATGTATGTAAGACGCTGCCCGACAAGGTACGGAGTAATGTTGCAGTGCAGGTAGGTAGTAATTGTATTCCGATGTCGCCTTTGCTAGAGTCAGCCAGGATGCGCGATGAAACCATCTCTCACTCATACCTTGATGCCATCAGAAGGCAATATCGCATCAATTCCATGTCTGCCAACTGAAACAAAGTCAACACACGATGAAACAACACAACTTCACAGAGACAAGAGACCACAATACAGCGTGCCTTGGCATCGGGCTGTCTATTATCAAGTCTTCTATCTAATAGCTAAAAAAGAAAAACCTGTCTCGACATCTGTAGCCCCGATGAACCGGCAATTCTCCTGTTCCAACCCCGACAACTGACTTTGCATGTTCAGCAGCTCGGTCAAGAGAACTCGGGAAGAAAGATGTTGAACTTCTTCTTGGTTCCCGAAAACGCCGGTGTGCAGTTCTTGTAGTTGTACCCATCATTAGCGTAGCTCATAAGTGTGTGCATGTAACCGTTTCCTTTGCAGACGTGACCCTGTTGCTGTCTATGCAAATAATCCCAGACTTTTGTCTTTGTTGAAAGACGCCCTCACCCCCCCCGCCTCCGTTGATCCCCCAAAGACCCTTGGTATATGTAAAGATGACAATGAAAAATAAGCATCTTCTTTTTTTGATCGAGCAGAAAGAAAAGAAAAAGATTTACGCCGGAAACCGCCTCGCTTTCCCATGAATCCGAATGGTGAAAGCCCTTAGGTTTCGTTGAGAACCGTACGCCGCCTTATATGTGCCTGATGAAAAACCGACATGTTTTTTTTTTGAGAGAAAAACACGTCATTTCGTTAAATCAAGATGCAGAGAATTGTTGAATACTCTGCGTGCAGTACCTTAAGTTGCAGCTGCCCGCTTAGAACTTGAGCGGCTTGGGCTGCTCCCAGGTGAAGGACTGGTTGGTGCCGAAGTGGCCGTTCTTGGCAGTCTGGAGGTAGATGGGGCGAGTCAGGTTCAGCTCGCGGACAATGACACCGGGACGGAGGTCAAAGTTGTCGCGGATGATCTTGACGAGCTCGTCAGAGGTCTTGTCCGAGGTGCCGTAGGTGTCGACGTAGATGGACAGGGGCTCAGCAACACCAATGGCGTAGGAGAGCTGGACGAGGGCACGGCGGGCAAGGCCGGCGGCGACCAGGGACTTGGCAATCCATCGGGCGACGTAGGCGGCGGATCGGTCGACCTTGGAGAAGTCCTTGCCGGAGAAGGCACCACCACCGTGAGCACCCCAGCCACCGTAGGTGTCGACGATGATCTTGCGGCCGGTCAGACCGGCGTCACCCTGGGGGCCACCAATGATGAAGAGGCCAGAGGGCTGGATGTGGTAGATGGTCTTGTCATCAAGGTACTTGGCGGGGATGGTGGTCTTGATGATCTTCTCAAGGATCTCCTTGCGGAGCTCCTCGGTGGTGATGTCGGGAGAGTGCTGGGCAGAGACGACGACGGTGTCGACGCGGAGAGGGACCACGGCGCCGTTGTCGTGCTTGTACTCGACGGTGACCTGGGTCTTGGTGTCGGGACGCAGCCAGGGCAGGGTGCCGTCACGGCGAGCAGCGGCCATGGCAGCGTTGAGCTTGTGGGCAAGCTGCAGGGTCAAGGGGAAGAGCTCGGGGGTCTCGTCGGTGGCATAGCCGAACATGATACCCTGGTCACCGGCGCCGAGGCTCTCGAGGGCCTGGTCGAGGTGGAGACCCTGAGCGATATCAGGGGACTGCTGCTCAATGGCGACCAGCAGGTTGAGCGTCTTGTAGTCGAAGCCCTTCTCGGAGTCGTCATAGCCAATGTCCTTGATGGTGTTGCGGACAATCTTCTGGTAGTCCAGCTTGGCGTTGGTGCTGATCTCACCAAAGACCATGACCATGCCGGTCTTGGTGGCCGTCTCGCAAGCAACCTTGGAGAGGGGGTCCTCGGCGAGACAGGCATCGAGGATGGCATCGGAGACCTGATCGGCGATCTTGTCGGGGTGACCCTCACCGACGGACTCGGACTGGAAGCGCAAGTCAGCAGCTGAGAATATCGACTTGTTTTTTTTTTTGCAAGGCCAATCAGGCAGAGACAGCCGTTCCAGAGGGGAAAAAAAAGAGGGAGAGGAGCTGCTTACGGTGAAGAGGAAGGTGTCCGCCTTGGCGACGCCGTTGGGAGTAGACATTGTGGCGGTTTGTGTGAGGTTGGAGGGGTAAGATGAAAGAGAGAGAGAGAGAAAGAAGACGAATAGAATCAACAAGGCACAAAGGGGACGGACAGACAATCGCTCGAGAGGAGAGGCGACAGGAGGTGAGCTGGCAGAAGAAGACGAGGAATTGCTGGAGAGGAAGGGAAAAAAGGGTGAGAGAAAAAATTGGCGATTGTCTGGACTTTTTATTTAGGCCCGACGGTCGGTCGGAGAGGGGCGGCCAAGCACGGCATGGATAAGATAAACTGGGAGAGGAAAAAAAAAAATTAGTATTCGTACCTACTGCACCTATCAGGACGGGGGTAAAGCGCACCAATTGCGCCTCGTATTCGCACCGCGGGGTACAAGGGATCGCTGCCGGTTCTGCATGTGACGGCAGGTCACCCCGCCTGCCTGCCGCGCCGGAGAAAGGAAGACGACATCTCTCTAGACACATGTACGTACATACGGAGTCCGTCCCTGGCCGTCATGTTTTGTTGTGTTGGGAATTCTCTTGTGAGGAAGCGAAGCTGGGGGGAAGGGGAGGGATCATATCCGAACATGTGTCTTTTGGAACAAATTACCGCAATTGTTGCTGTTGCAAAGAGTCGTCCTGGCAATCATGCGCGCATTGCGAGGAGGCCGTCAGTAATATTCCGAAACTATGTACTCTCCTCACACTCTTGCATTGCTGTCCCTTTTCTTGCACAATGTCCACGGCATACAGACACGAAATGACATCTGCGAAATCCTACCTACAGCCACGAGTATACCTGTACAGGTACTAGGTAGTACCTAGGTAGTCAGGACAATGCGAATCCGACAATCCAGTCCTATCGCGACGAGAGGCTGCCATGTGCCAATTTCCTCCACGCAGGATTGGTGTGACTCCCACTCGGAGCCAGGAGCGGCGCCAACCAGAAAAGGGCCGCCCAACACGCGTGCCTGGGGATGGCGTGCGTTAGAGAGCAACCTGTCGTGCCAATAGACTTGCCCGTGGCGGCTTAGGTACCCCTCTATGGTGGCATAAGGTACTCGTAGGTAGCATGCGGTGCGTGTCAGAAATTGCGCCATCTCGCGCCAACCCGCCATTTGACGCCATTTGATGCTGCGCAGCGGCTCCTTTGGAAAAGGCGGAAGGCGAGGGAAACCTGTCATTGAGAAAAAAAGGTGCGACACTCTAACAATCAAGGTCCTTTCTTACATTCTCACTCCGACACGGAGAATCAGTCAATCTCGGGGCGCAGGTTGTCCAACTCCGAATAGTAATACTATCGCGTCCCCAACTCCTGCGGCCCCCGCAATCGCGGTCGTCTGAATCCCTCGCAAGTCGCAGCCATGTACTATCAGGTAACTAAGCAGCAGCCTTTTTCCCGCCGACGAATCTGACTGCTGCGCTGCTGCAACGTGCAAGTGCTGCGGCCCCCAGTTCGGGACCTTTTTCCTTGTGTTGGTCTTACAGGTACGGATCCTGTACAGTGTCCTTCCAGTTCCACGGAGGACCCTAACCGTTACCTTACGCCATTGCAATATACTACGTACCTTTTTGGCTCCTTCTTCCCGTCTCATTCTTCTCTTCCAGCCCCCCACCTTTGCCCACCAGGCGGTTTCCAAGCGCGCCAAACCCAAAACGACTCAAATCAGATGCGAAAAAAAGCTTCGATCTTTACTAGCTTGCTTTGGGTTTCTTGAGCTTTGTATACGTAATAATTCTTTTTTTTTTTTTTTTTTTTGGTCTTTTTTTTCTTCGGCAGCCAACAACCCAACCAGCAATTCCTCTCTCGACCTACCCAGACCAAGCCCGGCAACGACGACAAAACAAATCGCCGCAATCCTTGCTCCCAGTCCAATATCGCACGCAACACCGGTCACACGTCCTCCGAGGGATACATGGTGTATAAATCAGCCAGCAGCTGCACACCATGAGCAAGTTTGGCGCCATGATCATGGGCCCCGCGGGGGCGGGCAAGGTATGGCAAGCCTCTGCTTCTCTGCTTTTCTTTTTCTTTTTTCCTTTTTTGTTCTTCTACAGCATCGTCTTCATCGTTCTCGCCATGTCTGCTTTGCCTGTGCTCTATATGCGCTACGTTGCCTGATGGGGGGAGGGGGAACGAGAAAAGACTGATGAAGCCTTGATGGTGGTGGTCCGCGAATGCCGATGTCCGAAGCTGGGCTGATGCCGATGACGCTGCTGATGCCGATGCCTGTAAGCCGTTCGTTGATGCGCGAATCCCTCCGATCCGTATCCAGGCCGGTGAAACACAGAGCACAGGGCTCCTCAACCCTTACTGGGGCGAGCTGTGATGAGGACATAGGCGCAAATCATCTGGCGCGCGATGATGTGCCCTTGCGATGCTTCCTGTCATTGATGTGCCAATGCAACCGGCATTTCAAACATGTGCGACTCTAGAGACGCCAGACAACTGACTTGCGCAACCGTCATCTAGTCCACCTTTTGCGCCGCCCTCATCACCCACCTGCAGCTCAACCGCCGCTCGGCCTTTTACATCAACCTCGACCCCGCCGCCGAGTCGTTTGAGCACCAGCCCGACCTCGACATCAAGGAGCTCATCTCCCTGCAAGATGCCATGGAGGAGCT
Source organism: Trichoderma reesei QM6a (assembly GCF_000167675.1). Classification (NCBI taxonomy): domain Eukaryota; kingdom Fungi; phylum Ascomycota; class Sordariomycetes; order Hypocreales; family Hypocreaceae; genus Trichoderma; species Trichoderma reesei. Next base: position 1,499,296 of record NW_006711151.1, read on the forward strand.
GGGCTTGGGCCCCAACGGCGGCCTCATCTACTGCTTCGAATTCCTCATGGAGAACCTGGACTGGCTGACCGAAGCCTTGGACTCGCTCACCGAGGAATACCTCATCATCATCGACATGCCCGGCCAGATCGAGCTGTACACGCACATTCCCATTCTGCCGAGGCTGGTCAAGTTCCTGACGCAGTCGGGCGCCCTCGACATCCGCCTCGCCGCCGTCTACCTCCTCGAGGCCACCTTCGTCGTCGACAGGGCCAAGTATTTCGCCGGCACGCTCAGCGCCATGAGCGCCATGCTCATGCTCGAGATCCCGCACATCAACGTGCTGTCCAAGATGGACCTGATCAAGGATCAGGTCAAGAAGAAGGATTTGAAACGCTTCATCACGCCCGACGTTGCGCTCTTGGACGACGATCCCCTGGAGCGCAGCAGGAGGATAACCGAGGGCCCCGAGGGGGAGGACGACGAGTCCGTCCCGCCCGACGAGAAGAGCCAGGTGATGAAGGGCGCCAGCTTCCGCCGCCTCAACAGAGCCGTGGCCGGGCTGATTGAGAGCTTTAGCATGGTTAACTATCTCCGGCTGGACGTGACCAACGAGGACAGCGTTGCGGGGATCCTCAGCCACATTGACGACTGTATCCAGTATCACGAGGCGCAGGATCCAAAGGAGCCCGACGACGAGCGAGACTACGACGAAGAGGAGGACTAAAAGAGAGAGAAAGTAGGGTTCGGAAGATTGGAGACATTTCATCTCTCGTCAACAAGAAAGTCCAAGGGGAAAAGGGACAACCAAGTGGTTGAAAAAAAGGAAAAAGACAGGCATTGAAGGGATTTAGTCGGTGGCTTTACTGGTTGGCAGGAAAATGCATAGCGACGGCGTTTTGGGTGGTTTGAATACCTAGCAAGAAGGAAAAGTCGTCGGTTTGGGCTTCGATTCTCGTGACCGAGCCGTTGAGCTAGCGATATACATGTATCAGAAGAAGAAGGAAAGGATCATTGAATCATGCAATCCAAAAAAAAAAGAGGACAAGTTCCTAAGGACCAGTAAACGTATGGTGTGCTTCCCCCCCAGACCTTGACGTAGTGCCCCCATGATTCCCATTGCAATATACATCATCCATACATCATGTCTCGTGTCTGAAACGCCATATCGCCCTTGTTGTTGTTTTGTTTCTTTCTTTCTTTCCCCTCCTCTCCTGCTCGTCGCTGAATCGCTTCCTCCTCATCTCCCACATCACGAAAAACAAGACAACCTCGAGCGTCATCCTCATCCCGTCCCCTGACCCCCTTCCCATCACCGCCTCTGCTCATACAGCCCGCCACCACTCCTCCTCGCCGAGTACTCATCCCACTTGCCACTCGCCTGCTGCCCCTCATACCGATTATACTCATCGACCCAAACGTCCTTCAACACGGCAACATAACCCGCGACCTTGGCCCCCAAGACAGCCGCATCCCTCGCGCTTGTCAAAACCCCGCGCTTCCACACCCACGCGGCAAACACGGCGACGAGCGCCCAGAAAAACGCGCGAAACACGAGCCGCGTCCACCAGAGGACCAAACGACGGATCCAGTTGAGCACCACGACGGTGGCGACGACGGTGGCCAGCGGGAGGAGCACGTCGAGGGCGGCCTGGTGGGCGGAGAGCTGCTCGAGGGCGCGGTCGGCGAGGGGCTGGAGATGAGGCTGGATGCGGCTGGCTTGGAGGAGGAGCTGGCGCTTGAGGGACTGGAGCGGGGAGGACGGGGAGAGGATGTGCGTGTCGATGAGGGTGGTGATGGAGGGGGGGAGGAGGGAGGTTAGGAGGTTGGTTGTTGTCAGGGTTTCGCTCATGGTTTCGTTTGCTTTGGGGAGGTTGTGTGAGGTTATGAGGGATCGCTGCGCGCGGTGGTGTATCGTCGCTTTTTCTTTTCGTTCGTGGTCGCGTGTACTAGGTAGGTGATTGCGATAGAGCAGCAGCGCAAGAAGGATCTGTCGACGTTTTCGTAGATGGTTTCTCCGTCTCGTTCAAAGTCGACGTTTTGCCAGGATCGCAAAGCAAGGGAATGAATGTTGACGAGTTTCCCCTCCTTCCAGGATTTTGTTGATCCGATCAAACAGAGGTAGCACCGCGACACAACAGCAGCGCGTCACCGAATCCACCGGCAGGAAACACACACAGAAAGAAAGCGCCAATAGAAATTCGCTTTCGCAGGTGTGTGATGTAGGAAAGGAAAAGAAGTTTTTTTTTTTTTTTCCTGCTGTTGTCTGGTTGGTTGGGTAAGGTGAGAAAGGGAAGAAAAAGGATGTGTTTTGGCTTTGTCATGTGGACGAAACAAAACAAAGTTTGGGTAATGGACCAAGGGTGTGTGCAAGGGGTCTTTCGCGATAAGATACTAGTGCCGCGGAAGAGGGCTGCTGGCTTGCTAGTTATTTTTCCATGATATTTTCTACTGTTGTTATTGTACATGCTTCTATCACGGGGCTGTATCCCGATTATCTCTTGCCGCACTCTTTTGTATGCACATCGCCTTTTTAACGTCAAGAGTTGCTGGGCTTCTTCTTCTTGTCCTCTTGTCTCTGCGCTGCCAAAAGACCCCCGCTCTCCGCCTGTGACTCCAATGGCGTGAATTTAGCCCTATCAAAGCTGGCGGGTCTGGGCAACTGCATCGCCCCGTTTGCATGTGATGCTCCCAAAAGCGCTCTGACTGCCACCGTTTGTAGCTCTATAATGCCTTCAAGGCCGTACCACGTTTGAACATCAAAATCGCACACCTTATCAACACATCTTCGTTTCATTTCTATATACCACTGTAGTCCAAGTACTTGTTTGAAAAAAAGACAGAATCCCTCCCGCCGCCGCTGTCGTGTCATCGTCACCATTTCATCTCAGCAAAGCATGTCAAGCCATCGCACACTCCCCAAAGCAAACAATAACCGCTCGACAGACATCTAAGTCTCGCATAGTGCTCGAACAAATGAAAAAAAAAAAGACTTCATGTACATAAGGAATTATTGAATAAGAAAAGGGTATCGAAAGGGTAATAGGCCATCCGCGCCATGCAGTGAAAAGCGTCGGATGGCATTAAAGTCATAGTGTGTCCACCTCCACTGCTCCCACCACTCCGTCCCCCGTTAATGATGGGTAATAATGTGCCGTTCTTCTCAGCTCTTCGACAGAATCCAGAGCCGGCGTATTACTCCAATGTCTTCCGACAATGTTCGGCACCGCTCCATGCCCCCCCGCTCAGGGAATTTCAACCTCTCCGTCGAGAACACGCAGAGCTGCCTCGATCCTCCGCTTGTACAGCTCATGGCCCCCGGGATGGGTCCCGTCCGCTTCCCCCAACGCCAGCACACACTTGCCCAAGCTGGCCACCACTCGTTCTACCGTCTGCTGGACGTCCTTGGACAGGACCTGAAGCGCCGGCGACTGTCCGCCTCGGCCGTTGCTACTGTTTTGCGAGTAAATGCTCGAGGCATCCGTCAAGAGCGAGTCTCTAAGTCGCTTGCTGACCTGATCAGGAGAGCCGCCAGGCGTCAAGATCCCGCCGTTGAGCTTGGCCTTGTTGACGAGGGGAAAGCTCCGGTTCGTCCCCACAGAGTCAAAGGACGAGTTCGAGGGTCGGTGCATGCTCTTGATCGAGGCGTTGCTCACCGGTCGAACCATTGACGCCGTGCTGCTCCGCTGGTGCCCCCCCTGGTTGGCGGCAACAGTTCGGTCGCTGTCGGTTGAAGAGTTTCGGAACGAGCTGGCATGTTTGTGACGAGCATCCCTGAACAGATCCGCCGCAGTATACACTCTGTATCCGGACAATGCGGTTGAGCTACGACTCACGATTCTTTCGTTGGCCGTGGCAAACGTATCCACAGAACTGGTCGAGTCCGAACTGGCGCTCCGCTTGTGAGACAGCGTTGGGCCACGAGCCGTTTCCGCAGAGCTCGCCGAGCTCACGCTTTCCGAGCGCAAGTGTCGCCCAGCCGCGGGTATGGAAGAGTAGAGGAACGAGTGCTCGTAATCAAAGACGTCTTCGCGATCCTCGTGAGAGATGGGACCCTCGACGGGTTCGTGATATAGCGACTCTTCGCTTTCGCTGCCGTAGCCATCCCGGGGCGACTGGGGGGTCGATTCGGCCTCGGTGTACTCGGTAGCAACGCTCTCGACCGGTGAAGGGCTGCGAACGTCGTGAACTGCCGCCTGCTGGCTTGTTTCCAGCGGGCTGCCCAGGGCCCGGCCCTTGGGAGTCTCGCTTTCTTCGGGGTCGTCTTCATAGTCCTCCTGCGGCTCGGGCGTTTGCGGATACTCATAATGCACCCTGACGCCCTCATCTATCTCACCCTCTCCCTCTCCGCCTTCTTCCTCCTCCTTGACCAGCACTTCCTCCTCTTCCTCTTCCTCCTCCTCCTCCTCCACTTCTTCAATCACTTCAGCCACATGCTCGACTTGCTTCCGGTCATGGTCACTATCGCTCGTATCAGTGTTGCCGTACGAGTACTCGTCGCTGCTGCTATTGGCGCCCTGAGACTCTGCTTGGCTCGGGTCCCAGGTGGCATTGGTGAAAGGGCTCGGCATGCGAAGGCTTTGAAGGCTGCGACGCCTCATGCTATCCACCCGTGCTTGTTCTTTCAAGCTCGAAATCTTGCCCTTTAGACCCTTTAGTTGATATTGCAGATCGCGCATTTGCGATGCCGAGGCGGATCGGGTCAGTCCCAGGTCGGAAAAACCCCTCGTGGGACTCGCCACGGTCGTTGTCCGTGAACCGTTCCGTTTCCCGTCAATGCCGGCCGCATTGCCATTTTCGCCTAGAGTCTCCAGACTGTGGTCCAGCTGATAGTACTGAAAGTGACCGTGGGCGCCTTGGGCTGACGCGCTGCCCAGACCGTCCATACTCCTAGATGTGGGCAAGGGTCGCCGATAGCCACCGGCAGAACCGAGGGCGCTCGCAGAGCGCTGGGGATAGCCCGACAAGTGCTGCGCCCCAGAAGAGGCTCCGTGGGCAGCTCCGTTTTCCCTGGTAGCTTTCGGGAGGTTCGTCGGAGAGGGCGTGATACCCGACCTGCGGAGGGATGTGGGAGCCCTCGTCGTGGTTGGTGAGGGGGTCGAGGTATCCGAAACAGAAGAGTAGCTCAAGGTCCTAGCTCGTGTGAGATTGTCCTCCATGTGCTACAACAATGTCAGTGTTCGCTCGCGCTCACAGAAAAGAGCGTCGTTGTTTCATTCAGAGCTTACAGTTAATCTCGCTTTGGCGTTGGCCAAGATTTGCTCTGCCCGCTGGCTAAGGGCAGCTCCGTCATCGCTCAACCGCCTTACGGTCATGGGATCGTAAGCGCGCAGGTGGTGTGCGACGGCCGTTCCTTCAACGTAGGCAGATGCCACGCTTTCCTCGTCGTCGCCCTGGAAGATGCTGTCGCCTCCCTGGCTGGCAGCGTCGTCAAAGTCGACAAATGCGCCGCCGTCGTGCGTGCCGACCGTGCTGGTGGACTCGGTCGACATCCTGCGCTCGCCATGCCTGTGCTGTTGGTGCCGCTGCTGCTGAAGGCGCTGCTGGATGAACTTCTTGCCCGTCGTCAGCGACGACGCTCGAAAGGGGCCCTCGTCGCCCGAGCTGTGGGTTGAGCGCTTGGAGGCGTGCCGGGAGGGCACTGGCCCGACGACGCTCTCGACCTCGGTGACCTCGCCAATGTCCGAAAGCATGGTCCCATTGCCGTAGATGATGCGCGTAGACAGAGGGTCGGGGTTGGCGTGGAATTCCTGGCCGAACTGGAAGCCGTCCTCGATATGGTGGCCGCTGTTCCACAGCGACGGGCCCGTGGACGGCCGGCTGTCGTAGGGATCGGGGCCGTCGTAGTCGGGCAGAATCATGTCCGGGTTGGTCAAGGTGGGCGACGCAGGCTGAGGGTAGGGAACCGCCATGCCGCGGGCGTCCTGCTGGTGGTTTTCATAGCGATTCGTAGCAATGGACGGCATCGTCACGGCGACTCAGCGTTGGCTGTAAGTGAGGCTCGAGGTCGGAAAGGCTGGTGCTGCTGGTGGTGCTGCTGCTTCGGCTGCGCTCGTCTGGTCCCCTTTGCTCTCTTTATCCTTGCGAGCTCCGGGGCAAGGCAGATGCGGTCCAAGCGCCCAACAAGTCGCATGCAGAGGAGGGAAAAGCGGTAGCGGAGGGAACGAGCTGAAGGGCTGGAGCTCGAGCGTATGATTGTTGCTTGGATCTGCGTGAGAAGAGGCGAGAGAACGTGGCGGGAAGCCAGAAGGCCAGGAGCGTGGGATATTCAAAAGTCTGCGAGATCGATCGGGCGCGCCACGAGACAAGAAAGGAGCGACAGTGGATCGGGGCGACAGGATTTCGGGGAAAGCTTCAGCGCCTGGGCCTGTGCCTGTGCCTGTGCCTGAGCCTGAGCCTGGGGTACGAGTAAATTAAATCAAGGTATCAGGATCGCTTGGTTCTACCTATTTCTGCGGATCGCAGCGCCGAGGCGAGCAGAGGCGCGTGGCAGCAGGTCAAGGAGCAGGCAGGGAGATGGAGAGAGAGAGAACGAGTTTTGAAGAGTGGTGAGAAGCGGCAGGCGGGAAAAAAAAAAGGACAAGTGCCGCCCGTCAGTCAGACAGACAGTCGAAGAATTGCGTTTCTTGGCTGGCAACCGGTTTCGTGGCTCGGGCCGCCTTACAGGTTTGATGGACGGGCGGTTGTGCCTGGATCAAAGGCATGTATGTATGTACTCGCAGGTACTGGCCGTACTCGACGCAGACGAGGCACAGAGGCGCAACAGGGACAGCTTGGGGGAGGGAGATTGGGTGGAACAGGGGCGACAGGGCCTCTTCTAGGGCGATTGTAGCGCGGCGGACCCCGGCCCAAGGCGGCTAGACCGGGCGGCGGATGGGCAGCCTCTACACGGCGGTACTTGCTGCCAATGTCCAATCAGGAGGCGCCGGTGCTGCGCTTGCGCTTCATGCGTTGAAATTGATGCTTTTAAGTTCCATGTTTTTGGCAGAGAAACGACACGAAACGAAACGACGATGATGAGAAGGGCATGCGCATTGCTGGAGGTGTCTTGTTTTCCAGAGCAAACAAAATAGGCTAGTAACACGCATTGCCTTTCTTTGTTTTTCCATGAGCCTCATGTCTGCCATTCGTTTGAGATGGACGGAGAAATTGCAAGACACCACCAGCAAGGGTCCCGCGGAAGCACTTGGCCTCGACCCTGCGGGTGCTCACCAGGGCAATGCTACAGGACTCGGACGGGTGCATGCGCGTGATGCCTGCTGCAGGCGGCCGGGTGATGATAGTATAAATGCGAGTCCAGCAACTTCCATCCCCCCCATATCTTATATCCATATATCGCGACATGCATGCATGCATGCAGACGGACATCCATGCTTGTACTCTGGAGTAGCAGCACTACTGCTACCGCCACCAACTTCTTGTCACCGCAGTCCACATCGCATCCAGTCGCCAACATCCGAAATAGCATCAAATATGATGCCCGCGTACGGAATACGGTGGCAGTTCGTCCTTGATGCCACCTTTGGTTAGGTCACCGGCGCACGAGCGCAAAGTGCCCCGAGAACCCACGGCCCCCATCTCAGCCCGAGTGATACATACTTTACCAACCAAGCCTGGTGACGATGGACCAAGACATCAATGCCTTGTCCGTCCGCCCGCTCGTCGTACAATCAGTAATACTACTAGTAGCGAACCTCTGTGCCGTCCGGGTGCCTACCTTGACCTTGACCTTGACCTTGACCTTATATCAGACTTGTATCCCACCATCTCACTCGTGACACGATACTTGTAGCACCTACCTATAACAAAAGAATCGGAATTCTACATGCATACATTCAGCTGCCCCCTCCTCGTACCAACATGCATGACTGTACTTGCACTCTCAGTCAATGCGGGTGGAGGGCTGCATAATCTTACACGACGCTCGTAATCTCTCTGCCTTTTTTACCTTTTTCTGTATGTATGTCCCTCCCTCACACCCGGCAATCGACCGGTTTCTTTCTTGTCCTTTCCTTTTTGCCTAGCCCTTCTGGGACGGTACCTGAATTTGCTCCACAGGAAGCTTCATGTGTCGTTGCCTGACAGGGGGCGACTCGTCACTTTTCTGCGTGCCTCGGTGCGGGTGATGTGCGAGATGCGATTGGCCCTTGCTGCTGCAATCTATCGTGTTGCGCTTATTGCTTTCGATGCTGGTGTATTCAAGGTATTAGGTAGGTAGGTAGGTATCTACCAATACTCGGTAGGTAGTACTTTTGAAGACTTGAGCTTGCATGGATATCTGCAGGTACCTTCAAGTAGGGCAGCGTCGATGCTTGACGCAAGCACTGAAAACAGAGGCTGGAAAACGAGACACAACAATAACAAAAAGGGACAAGTCAAGCACATTCAGCAACAATCGACCTTTTTCACTCTCTCTCTCTCTCTCTTTTTTTTTTTTTCTTTCTTTTTAACTCTCCACATGACCATCAAGCTCATCCGCGCCTAGAGACTTTTCTACGTCTTTTTACACGCCGAAAGTTACATTTGCCATTTTCGTTTGCATCGCCGTGTCACTCATCATCTCGCTCCACTCCACCTGCTGCCGCCCACACACTTTTACTCTCCGAAAAGAAAAAGAAAAAAAAATAGAAGAGCAGAAAGGCATACTGCAAGAGGCCTCTTTGCCTGATGAGTTGTTGTTATACATATGTGTACTGACAGGCTTTTGAATGGCATCCGTGCGTGGTTACACAGCCTCGTGACATGAAGCCAGATCCACTCAATCGTCGGCTCCAGGGATCGTACAGATGCTTGCAGTACTTGATACTTGCGCGCAATGCTTCAACTACCTAAGTCTATGAGATCATGACATTATGAACTGTGTTTTCGCCCCCTTTTTCTTTATAGATTCCCTTCAATGATTTGAGAATATATATGTACCCAGCTAGCCTCTCGAGTTGTGGGCCGAGATCGATTGGCCATTTTCGTTTTCTTATGTTTTGTTTGTCTGCCCCAAAGTATCAAACAATGCGAGCCCCCTTTGCATGGCTCATCCAATGCTATCGGATCGTAAACAAAGGGAAACAGGGGACAAGAAAAATCCGGTTGTCTTCTACAACTGCTGTCCAAGGCTCGTCGTTACAGCTCAGTCGTCGGCAAAGGCTTCGGTTCGGGCCTGAATCATGTTCTTATCCGTACTCTCCTTGGAAGGGCGGTTCGCCACCAGACGCTGTCCCAATTAGCTGCCAAAAACCCCTCTCAATCTTTGATAAAGACAGAAAGCACTTACAACAAGGTTCCGCAGCAAGACGGCAATTGTGACCTTTCCGACAGAGGGCACATAGATGGACGCCTTGTCCTTGACGGCAACGCCATCAAAGTTCTTGTACGAGGAAAAGTTGATGCACACGGCACCGTCCCGGATGAGCTCCGTCGGGACCTTGAACGATTCGCTGGGGACTCCTCCAATGATGACATCGCTCAAAGGCAGGCACTGCTCCAGGCCCCAGCCCTCCTTGTCCTCGACCTGGTGGCGCGGCTTCTTGATTCCCTGGCCGCGGGTAAAGAGCTGGACGCCCGTGATGTCGACCGAGTAGACCGTGGCACCATCGTTGGCCAGCAGGGCTGCGAGAGGGCGGCCGTTGACCTCGGATCGGTTGATGACGGTAATGGTCTTGCCAAACAAGCGGTTGCCGTAGGCGAGGATCGGGTTGTAGATCTGCAGGTGCTCGAGGATCTTGACGACGGCCAGGGGGGTGCAGGGCAGAATGGACTTCTTCTTGTTCTCGGGGGGGTCCAGGAATCGGATGTTGTAGTACATGTTGTGCAGGTAGATGTGGCGCAATCCCTCGACGTCCTTGGACAGGTCGACCGTCTCCTGGACGTACTTGTCCTTGGTAGGGTTCCCGGGGAAGATGGGGTAGTAGACAATGATTCCGTCGACGGCATCGTCTTCGTTGGCCTTCATAATCTCTTCCTCGACGGTCTCCTTGTCGACGACGCGGAGCTCAAAGTTGAACCCACTTGGAAAGATTGGCTGTCAGCACCACTGCACTGATGGTAGGGAATTCGGCATGGTTATCCTCACTTTTCCTCGCACGTCTTCTTGGACCACTCGGCATACTTGACGGCGGCAGGGTCGTCGTTTGCAAGAAAGGCCACCAGGGTCGGGGCAGGGCTGCCAGCGTCCTGGACCTTGGCGAGCGTGTCCTTGACCTCTTGCAGCAGCTTCTTGGCAATGGTCTCGGCCGTGATGACCTTGCAGGTCTTGGGAGCTTCTTGGGAAGACATGGCGATCTGCTGCACAGCCCAATTGCTACGGTCAGAATCCCGTGGAGCTATCGCACAAGCAAAGAATTGCTCACCTCTGAAGTGCAAAAGCAAAGGAAGACGATTGTGACTCTTTAAACCCCACCAACGTTGGGAGTTGAAAAGAATTGCGACCCTTTATGACATCAGCGCAACGGGCTCCTTGCAAGGAAGAGCCAATCAAACAGGCGCTCGTACAGAGGATGCGTCCAAGGGACCTACGATTGCAGTTCAAGACGGGCGATGGGAGGCGCTCGAGAAACGGAACAACTCTGCTCTAGAGGCTGTCATTCTGTCTCGCAACATGTGAGAAGAAGAGGGAGAAAAAAAAATCGAGGCTTCTGCTCCGTCAGTCGGCGCTCACTGCCCCTCTTGCCGGTTATGGCTTAGTGCCGAGGATCATGTTGAGGCTTTGAAGAGCACCAAAAGAAGTTGAAGCTACATTAGTACCTAGGTACCATCACCTTCTGAGCTCGATTATACTGAATCTTCGACAACAAAAGACGGGCAATAGGCTGGCGAGTAAGGGCTCATTCTTATCCAAAGGATCTAGTAGAGGCAACAATACCCTGCTGAAGCCATCAAGCTACAATCCATTTCGTAATGCGAATTCGGCAGACCAGGTCTCCTGTCCGAGATTGTGGAGAGATGGAGCCGGATCGAGGCAAACACGCGGGGCATCCCTAAGCATTCCAGTCCCTCTAACCATCCTATTGTTTTATTATCCAGGTAGGATAATAATCTTAATCTTATTAAGCTAAGTCTTAAGTTTATCTATGCACTACTACTACCTTAGTATTAACAGTATTACTAAGACTTGTCTTATATCACCCCTCTATTAAAAAAAGTAAGTAATTAAAAATAAATAATTAAAGTAAATACTTTTACTTTAATTAAATATAAAATAATAATAAAAGTTAAAAAATAATTTTATATATTAATTATAATTAATAATTAAAACTTTTTAATATTATATATAAATTTTTAATATAAAAAGTAAAGTAAATATTATTAATATAAAGTTTAAATAGAGCTAGATTAAGATAAATATGCAGGGCATTCTTAAGCATTCTAGTCCCTTTAACTATCCTATTGTTTTATTATCCAGGTAGGATAATAATCTTAATCTTATCAAGCTGAGTCTCGAGTTTATCTGTGCACTGCTACTACCTTAGTATTAACAGTATCACTAAGACTTGCCTTATATCACCCCTCCATCGCCTGTCACCGTAACACATTCAAGACGACGGCACTTGAATTTCTTTTCGAGGTTGATGGAAACAGCAGCGCCCGAGTTGACTATAGGGCTACTAGTATAAAACATTGGCATAGAGTCGATCAAGTAAGATCCCAGCATCAAGCCGGTGAAGATCCTCTGCGTACATGCATGCATTTTGGGCGAGTGATTCCACTGTACTGTATCCGACTTGACTTGCCCTTTATCGCTCTCGGCCATCACGAGGCACAATCTCAGTCCCATGCGCATCTGACACTGCTTCTCCAACACGCCATGCACTGCCTTTGAATGCTATACATATACGCACAGTAAGCACGTAGCTTGCATGCAGGACATTGTCCAGATGAGTCTCAAATTAGACTGACAATAGGTACCCAAGTTGAACGCACATCAGACAAGCCACGATGCACCTACCTAATTTATGACAGAACCAGCATTCAGCCTTACGCCCAAGTCTCACCTATTTAAAGCAGCTTATGTCAGTCGCAAAAGTCCAAGAACAAGGCGCATTCTTTACCTCAAACAAATGTTCTGGTCTCTTACTACTACTACCTACCTACCTACTGCAGCGTCGCCATTTCACCACTCAATTCAATGCGCACAGCTCCAGCCTTTAAACCCCATCCGGCAGGTCCAGTTCTAGGCACACAAAAAAAAGGGGGATTACCAAGAAAAGAAGGACAAAAAAGAAATAATCACGAAGCAAGGGAGAATCGCCAACCCCCCCCTTTGACTCTGAGACACCACCATCTCGCACCACACTAGACACGTTGTAGATATCTTAGTACTAGTTCAAGAGGTATTACATGTCGAATTCCCACATCTTCAGCAAAAAAAGGCGTGACATGTCTCAACGTCGTACGTCATACTGTCTCGAAAGCACCGTATGCAGATCAATTGCCAAAAATCGCCAGTCTCCATCTTCTTTATCCCAACCCCCATGCTCGCGCGTCTTTTACTAGTCCAGCCTGCTCCCCATGTCTCATCACCGGGGCGAGGACACAAGATCGTCGCTTACAGCCGCCATGGGAAATCCCGATTGGCATGCAAGGACGTCATTGGTTCCATATCAAATGGAAATTGAGATGACCGCTTGGATGTAGATTATGATCGCAACAACAAAGTGTTGCTGATGTTTCCTCAAGTATCACGAGACGGCATGACATCTGATGGAGCTCGTAAATCATTATCAATTAAGAGAGAACCAATGTATTCGCACGCAGGCGCTAGATATCCTACACTGAAAATGACATGGCTCCGTGAAAAAACAGACGTCGTGCCCCGCGCTTTATATCTAGATAGATTCAAACCGGAACCAATCTTCTTCTCCTTTTCCAAGCAAGTGAACAAAATATGTGCAAACAGTAAAAGTAAACCAAGGCTGGCGTCAAACCACAAGCCGGTTAAGAAGGATCCCCAAGCCTCGAATTAACACTTCCAGCATCTCATCATCGCCCGCTTACAGAGCAAAGTAAGCAACGACCAGAGAGGCAACCAGGGCCAGGGAGCTGCCGCCAACGCGAGCACCAGCGTTGGTGGGCAGAGGGGCGGGAGCAGTGATGGCAGGGTTGGAGGCAGAGGGAGCAGCCCAGACGGTGCTGGTCAGGGGCTGGCCGGGAGGAACGTAGACGGGAGAGCTGGGAGGAGGAGGAGGCAGGCGGGTAGCGCTCTGGAGAGTGCTGGGCGCGCTGAGAGTGGGAGGAGCAATGGTGGAGTTGCGGCAGGGAACGGTGGTGGTGGCGTTCAGGACAACGGTGACATCAGTAACGGCCGGAGGAGAGTAGACGGGCGTGGTGACGACGGGAGCCTCGGTAGTGGACTGGGTGGCCAGAGTGACCGTCTTGACACCGGCGGAGGTGGTGACGGTGGTGGTGGTGTCCGCGGGAGGGAGGTTGCCGTAGCTGCCAGAGGACGAGGTGTGGGCGGGAGCAGCGGGAGTAGAGGAGCTGCTGCTGCTGTGGACCTCAGCCGCCTTGATGTGGAAGGGGTTGGAGTACTGGAAGACGGAGGGGTCGCTCTCGAGGCGGAAGATGAAGCCGTAGAAGTTCTGGCCGGCAACGGCAGAGTCAACGTTCCAGGTGAAGGTCTTGGCGCTGTTCTTGACACCGGCTGTTTGGGCTCAGTTAGCGACTGACGTGCGCACACACACGAGAATCTCAACGGATGCAAACTCACTGGCAATGGTAGCCAGGACCTGCTGGGTGGCCTGGGTAGGGCCGCCGATCAGCTCGATGGAGACGGTGCCGGCGGCGTACTTGGCGGGAGCATCCCACTCGATGGTCAGGGCCTGGCCGGCAGTGAGGATCTCGTTGGGGGTAGGGTTGGTGATGGAGTCAAAGTCGGCGGTCTGGGCGAGGGCCGAGGCGACGAGGGCCAGGAAGGCAGAGGCGGACAGAGTGAACTTCATCTTGACGGTTTGGTTTGTTTGTTTGTTTATTTTTAGTTGCTTGGGGTTTTTTGAAAGGAGAAAGAAGGAATGAAGAAGGTTTTTTAAAAATAAAGAGTGTGGGTTGTCGTAAGAAGACAAAGGAATGACTGGCGGGCAAAAAAGCTGGAAAGGAGCGTTATAGCCTGGCGTGAGGGTGAGGGAGAAGCAGAAGCAGAGGCAAGAGGCGGGCGGAGGAGTTGGGGGAGAGGTCGGATAATAAGCACGAGCACTCTGAGCGTTTCATGAGCGGCCAGGCAGAGACGCACGCATCCACTCTGCTCTACCACTACAGCAGGTGCTATAGCCGGACCCCTGCTCGACATCTCGGGCCTTGCTTCTGTTCTGCTCGGGCAGGGCCTCGCTACTAGCTACATGTACCCTACCTAAGGTACTGGTGCCGGTGAGCACGGTGCTGACCAAGTACAGGTACCTACCTACTCGTACGGGCATCAATCTAAATGGGGTCCAGTCTCTCTTTCTCTGTCTCTCTCTCTCGTACGAAAGACGCAAAACCCACTGATCCCGGCGTGACGGCTAGGCGAGCTGTGCGTGGGTGGATGCGAGGGTTTTAGGCGTGGACTGGCCGAGCCCCTACCTACTGGAGGCCTTTTTTCTTTGCGCACGAACGGGATGCTGAGGCGGCTATTTTTCTCTTAACAGTTGCTGAGCAGTGATGAGAGAGACAACACCTACAGCTGCTTCTCAAGAGTTCATCTATATTTCTCATGCAGATCTCTAGTATGGCCGGGGAGGCTTTGTCTGCTGTCGTGCAGCCATCGTGAGATTTGTTCAACCCCCAAAAAACAGACTCGTACCAGTACTTCGGCGGCGCTTCCAGGGCTAAGGGGGGCATTGCTCGCTGGACTCCGCCTTTCAAGCGCTCTTGCTACCTCAGGCGGCCAGACGGAGCTGCGACTATATTCGTACCTGTAGGATTGCTGGTACTAAGTAGGTAGTAATAGCCCACGTTTAGCACCTAGCTGGAGAGCTCGCGATACCTCGGCCATCACACGAATCAACGAGCGCGCGCGAGTCCTCGCACTATCGCTGTCCGCCGGCGCCTGGTCCCTGTCCCTGTTCCTGTTCCTGTTCCTGTTCCTGCAGACGAACCGCGTCCACGTATCTGCAGCCCCCAGGGCCAGGCCACAGCGGGGGCCGCCAGCCGTCAGGGGCAAAAAAGCAAATTGCGCCTCGAGTCGGCGATGCTGATTGGCTGCTAGCGGATGAGGTGCAGACAGGGCTGAGCCGGGTCATTAATGGCATGGGGGCTTTGTGTGCGATGGAAAGGGCCTTTGATGCAACTTCTCACGGTATCAACTGGCCTCGTCTCGTTCCAACTTTGTTCGGTCTGCGAGATGGCGCTCTCCGTCTCTGGTGCTACTACTAACTACCTAGTACCTAGTATAACTAGAATCGCCAGGCCACGAGACGGGCACGGGCTCCATTCCCCGTCCCACGTCACGTTGGTTACATGGATCTCAGGGCATCGCTGCAGGCATGTGTTTGCCTCGTCGTGGTGAGCTACAGCATGTGTGTGACAGGAATGTGCAGAGGAAAGAAAGTGCTCCGCCTCGATACGCTCCTAGGAGGGCTATTGTTGGCTTCGTGTCGTCGTTGGTCGCTGGCTGACGATTGATGGCGTGCCACCCATTGTCTCCTACCTTGCCTAGTTCCGCAGAGGGATGAAAAAGAGAGCAGAGGATCTTCTCCTGTTGCCAGCCCAACAGCTGCTAGAGTCGGTCCGGTGTGCATCGCGCAATCACGGGCGAGAATTTGTCCCTCGATGACGACGGAGAAATCCTTCTGTCGTGCTACTGCTGCTGCCGCAACCCTTTTCTCGTCCCTCCATTCCGTCCTTCTTTTTCTTCTTTCTCCGCCGGCGCTAAGAGTCAGCCTCGAAATCAGGTTTCTTGCCCTCAGCTCTCTTCAGCTTCTCTCAGCTACAGCTCAAAGCGGCCATTCTATCACGATGTCTCAGACCGCCGTGGCGTTGAGACTGGGATCGATATGCACGAGGCGGAATCCGTCCAATCTCCAATCGTCAAACTGGCTGGGCTGCTCATTGCTCATCAAGGTGTGGCTTGTCGCAAGCCGTCAAAGCTTTCTTTGTCAACCGTGACCGTCCAGGTAATAAGCGCTGGAACTCGACTTGCATCGCAACGGGCACCGCATCCCTGTGAATATTCCACCATGACTGGACGCGTTTGGTGCGCGACAGAAGGCCCCTACCGTACCGTATTATGTACATACAGTCAGACGCATCAACGATGCCGTCCGGGGCCATTTTAGCCAGCTCGGGGTGCCTGGAGCTCCCCCACTGGCCGGTTACATTCGAGCTGCAGCGCGAGAGTGATTCGTGGGACTTGAATGGTGGCTTGTTGCTGTGCCTGGATGGCGCATGTCACGGATGGATCTCGGCCCATTCATCAGTCATCGTGTCAAGCAATCAATAGTGATGAATCTGATCCATCGTCTAAAATAGGAAATGCCCGATTCCCATGCCAACTGCACACAAGCAAGACAAGCTATCGAAACCGCCTCCTCGCCGTCGCCTCGGCTGGCCCACCAAGCGGACGAGATGCATTGAGGGCGCTTCCATTTCGGTGCGGCGGCGATTCGCGGGCTGGCTCGACCACTCACGCTTGGCCGCCCGTCACAGCAGCTACAATAGTAGTACTCCGTACACGCACAAGAGAAGAATACGAGTAGGAGTGCTATTCTTGTGGTTTATTTACCCTTTTTTCCATTTCTCCTCTCTCTCTCTGCCACCTCATTTAAATCCGCGGCATGGCGGATGACCATCCCCGTACGAGGCCTCATTTCATCGCCAGAGCCTCTTTCGGGTACCCGCCGAAATTGGAGAGGGGGGGCGGTGTGAAAGTGTCCTGATTGCGACCAGCTTCTTGGCGTCTGGTGTGTAGAACCTTTCAATCTTTCTCTGTACGAGCTTGGCTTCTCGTACCTGTATTGCGCCCCATATGTAGTCTCCGTCCATCTCGGGAAGTTTTGCACACCATCTCGGGCGAGGGAGCGGCAGCGTGCTTTTCTCTTGTCCTTTCTCTCTCGGGCAGGTCAAAGGGTGGATTCGCGTCGGCATTCGTCAATACCTTGGGCCACGATCTTTGCAAAGGCCCCCCGAATCCACCCACGATGGCGGCAGTTGATTCTCTTTTCCCCCGAGTTCTGTGGTCCGTTGTTCTGTCTATTCTGCCTTCCGACTGCTTCTAGAAGCCTAGATTCTGCTGCCCGTTGCCTCCATGACTCAACGGATCCAGATTCAAAAGAAGAAAAGACGCTCCGTCGAACCGTGAGACATCTGCAACAGTCCGCACTAGCGAAACGTCTTGTTCGCTATCCGTCCCTTCTAGACAGAATTCTATTGGCGGTATCCGCACATTGTCGCTCGAGCTACACCCCAAGGGAAAAAAGGGAAAAAAAAAAGGAAGAAAAATTTACGCAAAAGAGAAGTAGTGATGTAGCAATTAGAAGCTTCTCTCAGATGAGACGCACCCTATGCGAGTTGACGAGTTCACAATACGTAGTTGGAGACCTGCTCGTCACAGAGCTCTCCAACAGCAAGCGTTGATGATCAGAAGTGTTCTAGGGCTGATGTCATATTATTGCAGTATCGTCCGATGATCCCAGTTTTCATCTTGCTGCATCTAAAAAGAGAGTGACCATCAGTGCGTGTTTTGTAGGGAATGGATATCACAGGGCCCTTGCCCAGGGGTCGACCCAATGCTTCCAGGACTTGGGACATGTTTCACGGCAAACGCCGCTTTTTATTATTACCTTACTGTCCTCACACACAGTATGAAGACCGCCGCAGGACTCGAGCCCGAGGTACAGATACCGAATTACCATTTAGCATCCTTGGAAAGAAATGACAGCGAGCGTTGGCGTGCAGGGGAAAGAATTTTCTGCTTTGGATCATCGGTGTTCGTCAGATCGAGGAGGAGGCGGGCCCTGCATCTGTGTGGTTGCTGTCACATGCGCCCTGGGATCTGAGATCAGAGGTGGCCCCTCTGCATGTACCGAAGACATGGGCCTTCAAGGAGCAACTTGTAATGACGGCAGTCTTCTCTCTGATGATGAGCAGGCGATAGCAATTGACAGTCACGACTATACTTCGACAAGCTGCACGCTGTGACGGATGAACAGGCCACTCAATGCCCGGATAAACGTCATCAATGTTAGGTAGGTAGTACTCGTAGAAGATATCGGGAGTATCTCTCTCATGAGGGCATCTAACCCCCAAACGATACTACTTGTACATATCGTGTAATACGACAGTGAAGTTCCCCTTTCGTGAGTAGAGTACCTAAGGTAAGAGGAGATCATCGTGCCTGGTACTTGAGTTCCTACACCCTTCGCGCTCATTCGCCAAAACCCCCCTGTGACGCGACAGACCCATAATAATTCTCAGAGCCTTACAGGCACTTGACCGCATACAGCCTCCCAAGCTTCAGCCTCGTCCTCTTCACACAGAGGCCCCGACGATCATGAGCTCTCCCGACGAGCTGGCGCGAGACACGCCGCCGCCCTACAAGCGGCGGAGAACCGGCGACACCCCGTCCCCCCGGTCGAGCTCCCCCGACATCCTCGCCAGAGACCCTGATGACTTCCGGCAGCCGCCCAGGCGAGTGTCGCAGCGCGGCGGCGGCCTGAGCCAGAGCCCAACAAAGGCGCAGTACCTCAACGGCTTCTCGCGGTCGCAGTCTGTGTCGCGGGCGCCCTCGGAATCGGTGCCCAGGTCGCGGTCAGCGTCAAGCTCTGGGTCAAGGACGCGCTCGCAGTCACCTGCACACTCGACGCCGTCTCCAGCGGCAACGCCTCCATCTCGACAGCGCTCGCGCTCGCCCACGTCCACGAACCAGTCGAGGTCGAATTCCTTTTCTCCAGAACCGCAACAGCAGCTCACTCCCCCGCGGGAACTGCCCAAGCCAAACTACAAGGCGCGCCTGGTGCTCCACGGACACACAAAGGCCGTCTCGCAGGTTCGAATATCCCCCAACGGCCGCTTCATCGCCTCTGCGTCCGCGGACGCGACCGTCAAGATCTGGGATGCCGCGACGGGGGCTCACATGGACACGCTGGTCGGCCACATGGCGGGCGTGAGCTGCGTGGCGTGGACGCCGGACAGCAACACGCTGGCCAGCGGCTCCGACGACAAGGCCATCCGGCTGTGGGATCGAGTCACGGGGCGGCCCAAGACGACGGCTCGCAAGGCGGGGCAGGAGATGGCGCCTCTGCGAGGGCATCACAACTACATACACTGCTTGGCCTTTTCGCCAAAGGGAAACATCTTGGCGAGCGGGTCGTATGATGAGGCCGTCTTTCTCTGGGACGTGCGGGCTGGGCGGTTGATGAGGAGTCTGCCTGCCCATAGCGATCCCGTATCTGGCATTGACTTTTGTCGTGACGGCACGTTGGTTGTCAGCTGTTCAACCGATGGCTTGATGTAAGTTGTTGCATACTGTGCATTCACGAGTTGGCATGGGATTTCGCAACATGCTAATGGTTTCTGTCCAGCCGTGTGTGGGACACCTCGACCGGCCAGTGCTTACGAACTCTCGTCCACGAAGATAATCCCGCCGTGACAAATGTCTGCTTTTCTCCCAACGGCCGGTTCGTCCTCGCGTTCAACCTCGACAATTGCATCCGCTTATGGGACTACGTCTCTGGAAGCGTCAAGAAGACGTATCAAGGCCATTGCAACAAGAGCTTCGCCATTGGGGGCTGTTTTGGCGTCCTGGACGGCGAGGCGTTCATCGCGTCTGCGAGCGAGGACGGCGATGTTTTACTCTGGGACGTCAAGAGCAAGGAGGTGCTGCAGCGGGTGCATGGTCACGAGGGGGTGTGCTTCTGGGTGGACGTGCACGGCGAGACCATGGTGACGGCCGGGCAGGATGGCTCGGTCAAGGTGTATCGGCACCTCAGGCACTCTGGCGAGATCAACGGGAACGGGACAAAGACCGAGTCGAAGGCGCCTGGGCAGGGGATGCTACAGGGAGAGCTGCCGATTCGGCAGGATGATGTCAAGGTGGAAGATGCCATTAGCGTTTGAGTTGGTGCGCAGCAAAACATTACGCAGCGTTTTACTTTCCATTTGCCGCAGTTGAACTTGAGATTCTCGCAATGAACGGACAAAGCCCATCAGTAGAGTAAAATCCATATGATATACTCTTTAAGAGAACAACAGACTGACAATTTGCCGTCGCCCTGGGGTTTGGGCGTGGCTGTATGTTGGGTTCATCTCTGGCATGTGATGTGTTTGGTCTATGCATGGTTGATCATTTGCTGACTTGGATGTGTCTTTGCACCTGTTTCATCTCTCTTCGCCTCTCCCGAAAGACGAGATTTGATAGGTTTCCCGTTTGTTTCGCATTGCATGTGTAGGGTAGCTCCGTAGCAGCAACGACTCTGATCTGCTTGGACATCTCTATGGGGAGCATGTGATGAAGAAATTATCGATATCTTGGGAAGATAGAGCATGTATGCAATCTTCATCTCCTGGTTGGTAATTTGTAAGGTAGCCATGCATGCGCCTTGGTTTGGACGCAAAAGTGCAGATAGGATTCTGTGAAAAGACGAGGAGAAATCTCCATTTCTCTGCATGCATATGTACTGTCTGCATCTGCATCTACATACATACGGCATGCCTGCAGTGAGCTCGTGACAACGTGCATACTCAGAACGGCATATGCAGACAAAAAGCCTCATTTCGATCTTCACATCACTTCAAAGCAGCGCAGTCTGATATCATGGGTGTACTTTGGGTTGTTCTACAGTGCTCCGCATGAACGGGGCATTTGTCCCGGGACACACAGCATGAGGCTGTAGAGTTTTGCCGGTAGGGACGTCGAAAATGCACGGGGAAGAAAAAATACTACTAGCAAGAGAGGGCTGGGCATGATTCCCTCCCTCTTTTTCATAGACTTGCTGGCTGCTCTTTGGGTTCTTGACGCCTCGTGGCTGGCCTTGTGCACCAGCCCGAGTGAGACGGCGACAAGCTCGGAAGGTGATTTTTCGGTATGTGGTCGTTGCGGCAAGGTATGTACGGATGTGGGAACAGAAAGGCCGTAATACTTGTTCGTTTCATTCGGCCGGACTCACCGTAGTGGCGAGGCTCAAACCATTGATTGATTATTATGGCTTTTTCTGTACATACGTCTCCTCCCAACGGCAGCTTGTCAGCTTGCAGAGAGCAGTTGCAGCGAGTCAAGAGAAACATCCCTCCTCTGGCGAGGCTAGTAGTGCTAGCCCAAGCCTTGGGCGTCTGGAAAAGCCGAGATTTCTTCTCTTCTATTGTATGTTCACGTTAGCTCAGACGCCCTTTCCCCCCCCTTGACAGCTCCGGTGGCGGGATTGGCGTTTGCCTGGACGCAACGAGGCGTTGGCAAAATGTGTTTTTCTCTCTCCTCTCATTCCTCTCTGTTCTCCTTCTTTAAGCAATGGGGATCAGCGTGATTGTCGGTGCTGCTGCAGATTGGACAATGATCAGTTCAGGGTCCTTTTTTGCTTCGTCGGCCTATGGGGGGGTTGGTTGGCAGACGAGGGCGAGTCATGCGGTCTGGGGCAGCTGATTGGCCGGGTAAAGCTTCGACTGAACGAAGCGGCGCGTGGTCGGACGCGATGCAGAGCAAAAGATCTACTGGAAGAATGATGATGGGGGAAATGAGGAGTGAGAGAGGAGGGGGGGGGGGGGCGACATGCTGTATGTAAGGAAAGGCAAGTTGGTCATTGGTGGAAGTGGTGTTTCGATACATGCTGGATGCACGCAAACAGGCTGCAGGAGCATGTACTGTACATACATATCAAAGCGGTATGTATGGATGCGATGCACATGGACCGAGTTGGAGTTGGTTTGGCGGCGTGGAGGTCCGATAGAGCACCAAC
The DNA here is from genome assembly GCF_000167675.1 of Trichoderma reesei QM6a. Lineage (NCBI taxonomy): Eukaryota > Fungi > Ascomycota > Sordariomycetes > Hypocreales > Hypocreaceae > Trichoderma > Trichoderma reesei. Next base: position 1,521,126 of record NW_006711151.1, read on the forward strand.
CAGAGCGCCGCGCTGGTCCTGCATGACCTGAAGGTGAAATGCCGGGGAGCGTCGTTAGGGGGCTTGTTTGCCTGGCCCAGCGCATGGACGTGCCCTGGACGGCGGCGCTTGGTTGGCTGCCGGAGGAGCGCCGGGCTGCGGCGCGAGGAATACTAGAGGCACTTGACCTCAACCGGGTTTTTTTTTTTTTTTTTTTTTTTTTTTTTTTTTTTTTTTTTTTTTTTTTGTCGTCGCAGGCGAGGGGGAAAAAAAAGAGAAAGAAAAAAGAAAAAACGGCGGGCTTTCAGTGGCGCGGAGACGCAGCGCCACGCACATGCCCGGGGGGGCTGCGGTGACAGTGACAGTGACATGCGCGCCCTGCAACGGCGAGTGGACGAGCGCCGTACCGCTGCACTTCGATCCATGGACCTTCAATGGTGGCCGGTTAGCGATCGGAGGTACTTGCTAGCGACGGCGACAGTGACAGTCTAGCAGTGACAGCCGGGACCGTAGGTATGTACCTCTACAGGCTTAGCACCGCTAACAAACGCCCACCTGCTCGATACAGGCAGCCGAATTCGACAAGGCAGGTCCGACGTCGAGTCGAAGAAGGCGCAAAGGACCACGGAGTACTAGACCCTTCTTTTCCCTCCTCTCACCTTTACTTTATTCTCACCTCGCAACCAACCAACTTCTCTTCTTCTTCTTCTTCTTCTTCTCTGCTCCTCTTCCGCCCCCCCCGGCCAGTCCCGCCTCATCCTCGACCTCGTCCGCCTTGCATCGTCGGCTCGCCTTCGTCTCGCTGCTCTGCCATCGACCGGCTATCTCGGACTCAGGCGGTGTTCCCGGTTGCGGCTCGCTGCTTAGGAATAGCCGTGGCAGGGCGCAGAGGCCGCTGTTTATTTTGTCCCCCTCCGCCCCCCTACCCCGGCCTTCACCAAACAGGTCCAAGTCTCAGGAGACAGGAATGCCGACTGGCCTGCGCACGCTGTGAAAAAGACGGTCGGCTCGCCGCCATTGCATTGTCGTTGCGCAACGCCTTTTCCCCGGCTGCCGCCTCAAGCTCACGCCCTTCGCCATTGCTCGCTCGACTCTCTGGGCGCTTGTCAGCTGTGCGCTGCTTCAGTCCTGGATGCGAATATCCACCTACCTGATACCCTCCGCACTTTTGACTCCCCACCGGCGTTGACGCCGTTTCTCCCGCCCCAGAGTCACAAAAACACGACATCCCGACTTCAGATCCTCGCGCGCAGCCTATTCTCCTCTCTCGCTCGCCGCCATCGTTGCCTGATCTCTCTCTCTCTCTCTCTTTCCACCTCTGCTGAGCGGAACATCTCCCACGTGGAAGCCCAGCGCTGGTCTCAGATCGCCAAAGCACCAGCAGCATCGATTGCTTTCCCCCCCTCCCAGCCGCTTCTCCTCGTTTCCCTCTGGTCGCGACCCTCCCCCGTATGCAACAGTCGAAAGGCCGTAAAGATGGAACCCGTTCCTGAGACGGAGCGCATGGAGGAGTTTCGCGCCGTCCCGACGCCCAAGTCTCGTGTCAACGGACCACATACGCTTTCCACGCTCGATCTCGACATGGCCAGAAAACCACCCAACCTGCGTAGGAGCACCGATCCAAGCCCAACCTCGACAAGCTCCTTCTCATGGACCCCCTTGCCTTATCGGCCCCGAACGACCTCTCCTCTCACTGGCAGCACTCATGTTCGGTCACGGTCCGCTGCTAGCATTGGCGCCGCGCCCATGGGCCGCACCCAGTCCATGCCTGGCGTCACTGGCTCCGGTCATCTGCTCTACTCTCCCCAGTTTCGCCCAGCCAGCCCGGCGCAGTCGCCGAGCCGAGTACGCACGCCGCGGAAGCCAGTGGACGAGTCGTTTCCCATGACGTCTCCTGTACGAACGTCAGTTCTTGACCACGATCGAGTGCCTGCCGACAGGAGCGGCTCTCCTGTCCTGGGTGTCTCAGCCAATGGAACCTTGACTCGGGCCCGTCGAACCTCGTCGCCGATTAGGAATTACGCCCAGTCGAGCACCGGCTCTCTCCCAAACTTGCCCACCACACCAACATCGAGCTCGTCGTCTCTCTACAGAGCGTACGACCCCTTCTCTAGCAGCTATGGGGCGCTCTCCTCGGTCCCCTCCACACCCACGTCATTGAGGTCGCGTAGTCCTAGTATTTCGAGCCTGGAAACCATCCCGGACTCGCCCGATGCGGAGGAGGCAGCTCTCGAAGCTGAGAAGCAGGCCCAGCTCAAGGCCGCAGCTGAAATGTCGGAGGCCGGAGACACATCGGACGCAAAAGGACGGGGCAGCCTGGATCTGCCAGCCCGTGGTCGCACAATGGCCTTTGGCTCCAAAGACAAGCGGAAGCGGTGGAGCGTCTGCGGCGCTGAACGGCGTGGCGACATTGACCTGGAAACCATCTGGGAGGACTAAATGCCCCGGCGGCAGCTTTGATATTTCTCATGGACGACTGCATATGAGCGTGCGCAGGCTCTATTGAGCTTTTGTTCCTGCTTCTTTCCCCCTGATTCCCCTTCTTCTTTCTCTCGTTTACTACTCGGAGGTTTTGGTACGGAAAGGACATTTTTTGTTTCACTCGACTTTCCAGGCGCACGGGACACAGGCATTGTGAGATTTCGGAGATTGGCGCAGCCACAGAGACGCACACACACGCACACACCGACACAGACACACACTTACGCATATTACCTTCTCCCGCACCCTTTTTTCTGATGGTCAATTTTCCTTAACCCCCGTCATGTTTTTGTTGTACGACCAGGGACGCAGCGGGCGTTTAAAATGAGTGTCTCTGGTCCGGATACCCTTTTGCATATCTACGTCTTACAACAAGGACTTTTCATGGCAGACAGATGCTGCCCAAGCAGAGCAGCCACGCTCACAAAACACAACACAACACACTACACAGAACAAAGAGCTACGCCAGACGATGGCACAATGAATCAAACGGCTTCGTGAAATCTCAGTTCGTCCCTGACATGTGAAGTTTTGTCTCTTTTTCAAGTGTGTTTGATTTACCATGTCCTTGCCTCCGCCCTTTGCCCTTTGACTGGCTGTTACCCCTGATTGTCAGTCAGGTTCTTAGCTTGGGGGCAAAGCAGGGAGAAGTCTCTCCCTTGCGCGCATTCACTTTTACCTTCCGGCCAGCAGCCCGTCCACCTGCAGCTGTGGCTGATTTTCTTGTACACCGTGATGGACTATTGCATGCGGTCCCCATCCGACGGCCTCCCTGCTTCTCAAGGGCTCATCCCGCGGGTCTGATATGGTTCCAGACTCATTATTGTTTATCATGCAGGGGCTGGGAGTTGTGATATAAAAGTCGGCCTTCTATCTTGCCTCTGTTAACCTGATCTCATGCCCAGCCGCCCTCCGGCATAATCTCTTGACAGGCCGTCCACTCTTTATATACTCGCTCTCTCCTCCCAGCGTCTGTTTGACTTGTCCATATCCTCCTTCTTCCTCCATAACTTCCACTCTTTTGTGTGTTTTTTTCTTTCTGCCTCTATAGCACATAATTAGTCGATATGCGGTCGCTCACATTGCTTGCGGCCTCTGGGCTGCTGTCCATGGCGGACGCCTCCTTATCAGGCTTACCCAAGGTGAGCAGGACAAACCCCGTACCTCTTTCGATAAAGAAATGACACTGACAAGCTTTTGTTAATAGGCGGAAGCTGAACAGCTTGCTGTTGACCAGGCAGTCAAGGCCTTCCTTGAGAGGCACGCGGCGCTGTCCACATGCGCCCCCGTCAGCATCATCTCCACCAGCACGGTGACGGTTGAGACGACAGTCTACGTGACTCCCACAGGCAACACGCCGGCGTCCCCTACCTCCCCTACCTCCCCTACCTCCACGCCTCCCACCAAGGCCGTGTCATCGTCTCAGACGCCGACGGGGCCGAACGGGAGCAACACGCAGACGCACGTGAGCAGTGTCTCGAACCCATATGTCCTGCCGTCGCAGAGCCCGCCTGCTGGCCAGCAGTCTTCCTCTTCTGCTGAGACCATTGTCGGGCTTACGCCTTCTTCCTCTGGGGTCAGCTCGAGCAGCAGCACAACGCATGTCTTGCCGAGCCAGTCTACTTCGCAGACGCCGAACGGGCCTGGCAACAGCCAGTTTACGTCTTCCGGGACGCCTACCGGCCGTGCTTCTTCATCGTCGTCTGTTCCTGGAGGCCAGTTCCTGACGTCATCGGTTAGTGTGAGCAGTGGTGCTTCGTCTGCTACGTCGAAGGTGTCTACTCGCTCTAGCACTCCGATCGTGTCTACTCGTCCGAGCACTCTGAGCGTGTCTACTCGCTCCAGTACTCCGATCGTGTCCAGCCGTTCCACTAGCTCTACCCCCATCACCCGTGCTTCGTCATCGACGCCTCCTGGTGGTCAGTTCCTGACTTCGTCGGCAAGCGTGAGCAGCGTTGCCTCTTCTGCCACTTCAAAGGTGTCTACCCGCTCTACCACCCCTGGTAGCTCAGTCAGCACCTCGCGCACCGCCTCCAGCACCGCTGCTTCGTCGTCGTCTGCACCTCCCGGAGGCCAGTTCCTGACGTCCTCCAGCGCCGTGAGCAGTGGTGCCTCGTCTTCTACCGCAAGCGTGTCTACCCGTTCTACCTCTTCCGGGACCACGAGCAGCACCACGGTCACTGCATCTAGCACTGCCGCCTCCTCGTCATCTGCTCCCCCCGCCGGTTCTTCGTCCACGTCTGCTACTGCATCGTCGACCTCAAGCCCTCCTGGCGGCCAGTTCCTGACCTCTTCCAGCACGGTCAGCAGCGGCTCCTCGTCTTCTACCGGTGCTTCTTCGTCGACCACCAGCCCATCTGGCGTCTCACCCACCGCTTCGTCGACGGCTGCCTCTTCCACCAGCTCCGCCACCAGCTCGGCTACTTCGTCCACGTCGTCTGGTCCCCCAGGCGGCCAGTTCCTCACGTCGTCCGCCTCCGTCGGCACCTCGACGCCCATCATTCCCACAGTCCCCGCGTTCCCTGACCCTGACGACTGCGATGATGACGATGACTTTGAGCCCAGCCTCACCGGCGTCATCCCGACCGTCACCCCATCCAACGCGGCCTCGACCCCCATCATTTTCCTTACAGTGTCCTCCACCTCTGCCAGTGCCACTCCCAGCTCCGCTTCGTCAACTGAGACATCGTCCATCAGGAGCTCCACTTCTGGTGTTCAGTCTAGCGGCACTCCCATCTTGGAGACTGTGACCTCGCCCCCTGGCGTTGGCCTCGTGTCCTCCACTGCTTCGAGCACTCCTGCTTCGAGCACTCCCGCCTCGGGCACGCCCGCTTCCAGCACTCCTGCTTCGGGAACCCCTGCTTCCAGCACGGTTACCCCTACTGGCGTCCTGCCCACCGGCGACGTCGTCGAGCCGTGCGATCCCACCGACAGTGTCTCCGCGAGCACCAACACCAACACCAACACTGGCACTGCCACCGGCTTGACCAGCAGCACCGGCACCGCTACCGGCCTCACTCCCAGTGTCACTGCTTCCAGCGTCACCGGCACCGCCTCCAGCCTGTCGAGCAGCCTCCCTGCAGACATCCCCACCGATGTCGTGCCCTTCCAGCCCAGTCCTACCGGCCTCAGCGTCTCGTCCTCGTTCTCCTTTTCGGTGCCTGGCGGCGCCTTCAACGACCACTCCACCACGTCCGGCACGCCTACTACTCCCACCCCGGCCGCGTCGAGCAGCCCGACCGCCCTTCCCACGCCCATCATCGGTGGTGATGATGACTGCGACGATGACGACCTCATCATCCCGCCCGTCCTGGCTGTCACGCCCACGGGCCCCAGCGCGGGCACTCCCACCGCCACGGGCCCCAGCGCGGGCACTCCCACCGCCACGGGCCCCAGCGCGGGCACTCCCACTGCCACGACCCCCACCCCTGCCGCCTCGAGCTTGCCCGCCATCAGCTCCGCGCGGTCATCGTCGTCTTCCGCCCCTGGCGGCGGTGCTGGCGCCTCGTCGAGCGTGCCCTTTGTCTCGCAGGGCGTGCCCACTACCTTTGCGACGCTGCCTCGCCCGTCCAGCACCACGCCTTACGCGACGGTCCCGGCTGTGCCTACGCCGACTGGGGTCAACATTGGTGTCACTGACGACTGCGATGAGTAAAATGGCTCCTCATGTCACATACGGGAAGAGAATAAGGATGGATAATGTGCTACAAAGTGGATGAAGCTGTGTCTGTGCTGCAGTGCCTTTTTGTTGATTCTTTCTTCCTTTTTTCTTCTTTTCATCCACTTTAATTTGAGATATATAGATAATACATACGATATTCTACATATTATGATCAAGCTCTCCGGGGGCGATACTCAACTGCAATGGTTCAGTCAAGGACCTGACGATTAGACGTGTCGATGGATGGACTCATGGAGTTTGACCAGTTCGTTTTGAGTCTTGCAGGGTTTGTTTACGCTGTCAACTTTCACCAAGATTAACTCTGCGATAACCTCCCTGTTCTATCCAGGATACTTTTCAAGCTGAATCAAATATAGGGCCTGTCTCAAGCACGTCCCCCATTGTACCAAGTCTCCCTGCAGCCGGTCAACGAAGTATTCTCGCATTGTGGAAATTGTCTTCCCAGACATGCATCGTGTGCGATTAACCCCCTTGTCTCGCTATCAATATCCAAATAAATAACCATGATTCATATCCAGCTACCCCAAATGCAAGATAAACAAAGCTTGAATCGAGTAATAGAACAACACATCACTCCTTCCTTTCAGAGACATGCATGCATCGTGAAATTAAACCCTGTGCTACCCGGTGATACCGCCCACCGCCCACCGCCGCAATGCCCACCCGCCTCCCCCGGACTCCCTTGCATACAGCCAACCCGCGCCAATACTACTAGAAAATGTGGCACAGTGGCTGAAACATGTCAAATCAATCAAACCGATTAGTGGACTCCCGGGGCACCAGGAGGCGGCAGAGCGTCTGGACCGAAAGACATTGGGAGGAGCTGCAGGGAGAGAGAATCAGAAAAAAATATCCGATGCGTTAGCCAATTGTACTGGGAGATTTGGAGAGAGGGGGAGAAACATGGATTGTGTTCCACGGCAGCTGAATGTGCCGTGGGAACAAAACAAGAAAGAAAGCAGAGCAAAGCAAAGCAAGGCGGGATGCAAAAAAGCAAGGGAGATAGTTGGACGCATCGTACCTGGTCCACCGTCATGACAACGTAGTCGGAGTTTTTGTCAAACATGATGATGGGCGTCTTCATGGTGCAAAACTCGCGGATGCTGCATGTTGATCCCCCGTCAGTTCAGTTGTTCAGTCCTTTCCGAAGCCACCTTCATCTCTCTCTCTCTCTCTCTCTCTCTCTCTCTCTCTCTCTCTCTCTCTCTCTCTCTCTCTCCTGACTTGCCATCTCTCTGCCAGCCTCCCCTCTCCCCCTGTACGCAGCTCTCGCCCTCTTCATCCTCATCCCCGTCACCACCCCCCCTTGCATGACCCTCTAGCCCAGCCCAACCCAACCCAACCCAACCACCCGAATAAACATCTCCAAAGAAAAAGAGAGAGAGGAAAGCAAACTCACAACTGCCTGCACATGCCACAAGGACTCGCCGGCGGACTGATATCCGTCGCCACGGCAATCGCCCGAAAGGTCCTGATGCCGCTCGTCACCGCCGTCCCCAGGGCCACCCGCTCGGCACACGTTCCCACCGGATACGACGCGTTCTCCACGTTGGCGCCCGGCACATAAACCGTCCTCCCCGGTCCGCGAACAAGGCCAACCACCACCTCGTCGTCGTCTTGTCCTCCTTCTCCAGCAGCAGCAGCAGCGGCGTCGTTCTCGGGAGCAGTGCAGAGCAGCGTCGCGCCCACGCGGAACCGGCTGTACCGACAGTACGCCGTCGCTTTGGCTGCCGTCGCGCGACGCCGCAGCTCGCTGAATTCGCTGACGGAGATGCCTATGGCGGCGCAGGTGGATGCGATTTGGGCTTCGTCTGCGCCGGAGAGGATGGGCGGGGTGGACATTGTGGAAGGCCTGAAACCCTTTTATATATATATGTATATATATATATATATCCTTTTGATGAGGTCCAAGCTCAAAGCGTCCAAGGCTTTTTACTTGAGTTAGCCCCTTGGGTGGTGTTGGTTGCTTTGGTTGGGTTATTCAGATAGGTGCTCAAAACCACAAGCTCAACAGTTTTACTTCAACCTCGTCAGCAGTGACTCTAAGCAAGGCGAAGGGGGTTTCAGTCTTGAATATGTCGAATCGCCCAAAGAGAAGAAGAAGAAGAAGAAGAAAGGGGGAAAAAGGGAAAAGGGGAAAAAAAAAAAGGGAGAGAAAAAGGAAGACAAGTCAAGTTGGGCGACAAGCCGGGCTTTATCTACCTTATCTACCTAATCTATCCATCGGACTCCCTTTGCCGAAAAGCCCGCTTCTTTCCAGTTCTGTCTCGCCGCTCTTTCTTCGAGCGAATCAAGCACCTCGCCCCACATTTTACAAAGTACTCCACAACCGGAAGACGCCGGCCGTGGGGTCTGCGGGGAGGGAAGGCGCGACGGCGGGTGCCGGCTTGGCTGGCCGAATGCGGTGCTTCACCGGTACTTTGCTGATACTTGTTGCTTGTCTTGATCCGAGGGTTTCCACCTATGGTGGTGAATGCCTTTGATAAGTACCTTAGTCGCTTTGGAATAACTTGATTGGGATCACGAGTTCAAATTGGGAGGACTCGAGAAGGGAAATGTCGCACAGAGAGGGGAATGCCGGATGAGTTGGCAATCAACTGACCTTCTTTGGGCCCCGTATTACGTACGTTCAGATTTCGCTGACAGCCGTTTCGTAAGCGTCTAGAGTAGATACTTGACATGCTTATACAGGTCAAGGACTGCACTGCACTGCACTGCACTGCCCTTATACTCGCGCCTCTAGAGAATGAGATCAAGCCGTAGCATCAAAAAAGTCTTGCTCAGTTGGGTGTTTTCAGCAGTGCTTCCCGCCAGGCAACTTTATATTTCGCTCTCAGGAGGATGGACTATGAAGATATAACAGGAAAAAGACAAAAAGAAAACAGCAGCTCGGTCGCCTTCTTTTTCTCTCAACCTCGTCATGTAGCAGGCGAGTCAACTCCTGATAGTAGGTACCTGTTCGACTCTTCATCCCGCTCTTTCTCAGCCCAGACTCCAATCATCTGTTCCAACCCCCATCATCCGTCAAAAAAATGGCCAAGGCTGTCTGCATTTCTTTGTCAAGTGTCAAACCAACTCCAGACTCTCAATCCCTGATGCAAATCTTTGTGTGTGTGCGTGTTCGTGTATGTATGTTTGTGCGCAGGTATCGATAAAGCAGAATAAACACGGTTCCTCCCCCTATCCCTAAACGTATAATGAAGCTATTGAAGAAGAATAGCACAAAAGAAAAGGAAAAAAGAAAAGAAGAAGAAAAGCCAAGAGGCCAAAGATGGATGCCGCGCAAAAAGTGGCATCAGATCCTCCCGACATATACTCGCCTCTTTTTTTGAACAACTCCATCGCTTGCATCTCGTCACATGCAGACGAAAGAAGCAAGAAGCTGGGAGGAGGAGGATGAACAAGAAAGAAAAAGTAGTCCACAACACCCGGAGGGACGAATGGAACAGAGGAAACAGGATTATGCCAATGAAAAGAGTTACTCCGCCGCCGACTCATGCGGCTCAGTAGAACCCGTCCGGCCCAATGCTGTTCCTGGTCGACGTCGCCGACACAAACGGCGACTGAGACGATCCACTAGCATCGCTCGGCGTCGCCGGCTCAACCACCTGGTTCCTGATGGTCATTATCCACTCGTGCTGCAGCAGCTCGATGGCCGACGATCTCTGCTTAGGATCTCGCGCAAAGCACCGCATCAAGAAGTCGATGCCCTGCGGGCTGAGCTGCTCCGACGTCGGCAGCTGCGGCGGGTTGCCCTGCGCAATGTTGTACATGATGGCCCATTCGTTGTCCAGGTTGGCCCACGGCCGCCGGCCCGTCGCCATCTCGAGGATGACGCAGCCCAGCGACCAAATGTCCACCGCCCCGGCCTTACCGGGGTTCTCGCCCTTGATCACCTCGGGCGACATGTACATGGGCGTGCCCGTCATGGACTTGTTGGGCTTGGTGGCGTGGAGGTCGGCGGCCATTGTCCGCCCCTGGCGAGCAATGAGCTTGGCGGCGCCAAAGTCTACGTACTTGATGATGCCGTTGTGGTCCAGCAGGATGTCTATACGGCATGTTAGCTCGAATGTCGAGATAAGACGAGGGTAGAAGGCGTGACTTACTCTCTGGTTTAATGTCGCGATGAGCAATGCCGCTTTCGTGCAGATAAGCAAGACCCTCAAGCAACTGCAGCGCATACACCATAATGACCTCCTCCTCCTCGATGCGACCATGCTCCAGCAGGTTGGCGAGGGAACCGCCAGAGCAAAACTCCATAAAGATGTAGACGCGGTCTCGGTGGACCTCGATGCCGTGGTATGACACGACGTTGGGGTGGTCGAGGACCTCGAGCACGCGCATCTCCTCGCGGATCGACTCGGCAATCGTCGGGATCAGCTTGGGGTCCTGCAGTCGAATCTCCTTGACCGCCATCAGATGGCCCGTGTCCAGGTTCATAGCGGCGTACACGTTGCCAAAGGTCCCCCCGCCCACAAACTGGCCCTGCTGCCATCGCACCGTGACGTTGGTGGCCGACGCCGACAGGTAGGCCAGCGACCGGTCGGCCTCGTTGGTCGTCTCCAGCACGCGGCCCAGCGCCCGCCGCTCGGCCTCCTTGCCCTCCCGGAACTCGTCGACGCGGGCGAGCTTCTCCAGCCGCTGCTCGGTGACGCTCATGGTGGCCTCGTCGTCGTCGAGCATCTTGTTCTTGTCCTTCCTAAACTGGCTCACGAGATTCTCGATGCGCTCCTTCTCCGCCTGGGCGGCCAGGCTGGAGCGCGCGCCCATGATGTCAAAGTGCGAGATGAGGACCGACATGCAGCCGCCGACCTTTGCGCGGATCCGCTCGTACTCCTCCTCGCCCAGGGCCAGGATGTGGCGGCCGCGCGTCATGCCCATGGCGAACTCGAGGGCGAGCACCGCCCAGCGGAACGTCCGCCGGTCCGAGGCCACGCAGTCGTCGCAGATGAAGCTGACCCAGTCCAGGGCCAGCTTGGTCAGCTTGAGGTTGTTCATCTGCCGGCGGTTGCTGTCCATGTAGAGCAGCGAGCGCTGGCCGAACTCGGTGGCAAAGATGAAGCACGTCTGGATGAGTTCCTGGCAGTCCTTGCCCTGCGTCTGCCTCCGGATGATCTCGACGCTGTCCATGAAGGTGTTGGACAGCTTGTAGGCGACGCGGCGGATCTCGGTGAGCCGCGTGTTGACCTTGTGGATGTTGGAGCGCGACTCCTGCAGCAGGTCAATGTGCATGTCGATGGCGTCGAGAAAGGTCCGGCGGGCGTGGGCGATGGCGCTGCTGCTCGTGGTGCAGAGCCGGATCTGCCCGCGCTTGAGGTCGATGTTCTGCTCCTTGATCAGCACGTCCGCCACCTCGCCGATCCACACAAAGGGGTCCTCGGGCCGCAGGATGAGGATGTACTGGTCGCCCGAGTCGTCGGGGAAGCGGTCGGCGGACGTGATGGCCAGCATGGCCTGGACGTCGTCGAGCCGGTCGCGCATCTCGGGCGACGCTATCAGGTAGATGCCCAGCGTCTCGAAGACGCCGTGCGTGTCGACGTGGAAGTGGCCCGAGGCCACCAGGTGGTCGTAGAACAGCTGCATCTGGTCCGGCGGCAGCGAGATGCTAAAGTCGCACGCGTGCTCGTAGTTTTCGCTCAGCATGCGGGAGAAGCGCTGCAGCATCCGCTGGCGGACGCGGACCGAGTCGAGCGCGGCCTTGTACCGCTTGCTCATGTCCGCCGCGCTCTCCTTGGGCTTGATCTGCAGCTCCCGCTCGAACGTCGTGCTCAGCCTGTTGAGCGCCTTGAACGTCAGCGAACTAAACTGCTCGGCGACCTCAATGTTGCCGCGGTGGAGGGAGCCGCCGATGTCGTTGGCAAAGTCCCACTCCTGGAACAGCAGCTCGGCCTCCTTGAACGTGTTCTTGTTGCCGCTGAGCTTCCAGTTGAGCATCTTGAAGTAGTACTTGAGCGCCTCGAGCGCCACCTGGTCAAAGGACTCGTCGATGCAGGGGGGCAGGTCCCAGCCGGGCTCGGGCTTCTCGATCTCGAGGTACTCCGTCTTGATGCGGATGGCGAACTGCAGCAGCAGCTGGAACTGGGAAATCATCTGATCCTGCATCAGCGGGTTCTGCTGGGCCGTCTCCTTAACCTTCCGAGCATACGCCAGCCGCGTCTTGGTGATCTCCTCGATGAGGCGCGACGGGAAGCTGATGAGCGTCAGCAGCTCGTCCAGGTACGGCGGCAGGTGCCGTTTCTGGAACGGGATCGAGTTGCGAATCAGCGTCTCCTTGGCCTTCTTGATGACGTGGGAGATGGGCATCAGCATGCCCCACTGGACCAGGTCGCCCTTGAGGATGACCTTTGCGTTTTCGTTGTACAGCGACTGGAGGCCGTCTTCCTTCATCAGCCTGTCGAGGAACGAGGTCTCGTCCGTGGTGATGCCGTCCACGGCCGGGGACCGCTGCTTGGTGCGGGAGAAGTCGAGCTCGTCGTTGCCGACCCACTTCTTGAGGATGGCGAGCTCGGTGTTGATCATCTCGTTGGTGTTGTACCACGACATGATGGCCTCGTAGGCTTCCAGAAACTGCGGGGAGACGGCCGACTTGTGCTCCGCCACGAGGGCGTTCCACGAGGGGTACATGCTCTGGCACTTTTCAATCTTCTTGACCACGTCCTTGACCTGCTCAAACGGCGGCTTCCCGGCCTCGAGGGTCCCCTTGACCTCGAAGTTGATGACGTCGTCCAGCAGCTTGTCCACCATGGCGCGGCCGTCCTCGACCATGCGCTTCTGGACCGGGACCCTGCGCCCGCACGACTCGGCGCGGAGCTCGAGCCACAGCTCCTGCCTGTAGGTTGCCCTGTTGGCGGTTGTGTCGGTGGCGCTGATGAGGCGCTTCTTCTCCTGCCGGACGACGTCTCCCGTCAGGACGGCCTCGAGCATGCTGTGCCACTCGAGCCTCTCGCGGTTTTCGGGAATGGCAATGTCCTCCTCGGTCGGCTGTATCTCGTCGTTGCCGTAGAACATGATGGTCTCCTGCTGGTCGAGGCGGTCGTCAAAGGGGCCCTCGGACGACGGGGTCTCGCCCTCCGAGTCGGAGTCGTTGCCGTTCTGCGGCTGGAACTGGCTAAAGTACTCGCCCGTGTAGCCTCCCTGGCGCAGCGTCTGGACATAGGCCCGCTCCTGGGCGCGGAAGCGGCTGTCGCTCTGGCGCGGGCGCGTCTTGGACGAGGACCGGGCCGACTCCGAGAAGGACGGCTGCGGCTGGGGGGCGGCGGGCTTGCGCGAGTTGGCCGGGTTGTACGTGTTGGACGGCGTCCGGATGGGCCCCATGGGCCGCTGGAGATAGGGCGCGTCGGCCTCGCCGCCGCTGGGCCTCGGGGCCTTGGGCGGCGGCCCGCCGTTGATGTGGGAGGCGGGCGGTAGCGAGCTCAGGGAGCCGGTGAGGCCGTTGGGGGCATCTGCGTATCTGCTGAGCGAGCCCAGGTCGTCGTGCCGCTCGATGGCGTGGTGCAGGTCGGCGCCGTTGGACTCGGGCGACGAGTCCTCGTCCTCGGCCTCGGGCAGGGCGTGTTTGAGGCTCTGCATGGCCAGGTTGGCGGCGGCCTCGTCGTCGTCGCTGCCGCCCGAGAAGCGCACGGCTCGGTCCAGGGAGTTGGGCATGGCGGCGATGCGTGGCGGCGAGTCGGCGGGGAGGTTTTGTCTTTGCGTGTCAACTTGCGTGTCAACTGTCGTGTCAACTGTCGTGTCGTGTCGTATCGTGTCGTGTCGGGTCGACTGTCGGCTCGTGGGCGGTCTCCTCCTAATGTCTTCCCCAAGGTCCCTGTCGGTTCGGGCGCCTCCCCCCCCCAAGGCGCGGGCGGCGCAAAGCTTGGCGACGGGAGTTTGTCGAGTCAAAGCGGCGATGGGTGAGTTTCTGTGGCGCGTGTATCGACTGCGTAAGATATCAAATATTCGAGGGCTCCTGGCAGTGAACCGGGTGCGAGACGAGGCAATTGGCGTCTCTGGCGTGAGGAGAGCGAGGATTGAAGCTTGTCCCTGGCTGATGGACGATGGAAGTCCCAGCAAGGCTGTTAACAGATTGGCTTGGCTTGGTCGTGCTGTTTCTCGCCTGGTTCGTCATTCGAAACAGCGGAGCCGCGGAGCTGGGCCGCTGGCGAAACAGCGAATAGCAAGGCGGCGCTGAATTACAGAAGGGCCGGGGCCACCTGCAGTGGATGGTTGGGGCAGGGATGCACCTGGCAGTGGCCTGTGCGGCGCCTGAAGCCTGCTGGAAAAGTTGGGGCTAATGGGGGGGCGATTTTCAATTCCTGCGGCTGCGTGTCTGAGGTGGCCCTGTTCCCGAAGAAGCGGAGCATTTTATCATGCGGTGCCAGCTCAGGTCAAGATGCAGGTACTGGGAGGGTTTCCTCTTCTCTTTTCTCCTTTCTCTCCAGTGATATCATTCTCGCAATGTTCACCAGGCATATCAGTGCAGTCAGAAAGTGAAGCATGAATGGAAGTGACATGTCCTGTCTCTTGTCTGTGATTTGGCTCGTGACAGCGCAGCATCCATGCTGGCAAAAAGAGCCGCAAGTGCTGGCATGTGCCCATTGGCTCGTCCACGTGTGCATGCCACCCAACTCTGAATCCTCCAGAACAACAAGCTGTAGACTATAGTATTGGGGGTTACATTGCTAATACTTGTTGCTGCGGCTCCTGAGTTCTGACAGAATACGATCCAGGGGGTGCCTGGACACAGCTATCTACCTAGTCGATGCCCGGGCTGTGGCGAATGCTGAAGCAAAAGAGTTGTCCATCCACTTCCAGCCCGCTACCTATCAAGCAAACTAGGCTTCGTGGCAACAGACTGGGCTGTCCCCTAGTTTGTCGACTAACACGCGTCTCCTGAGTTCTGTGAAGATCAAACGGCCGCTACATATATATCCCGGTCGAGCGGTTACACAGCATTCGGGTAATATCATGTGAGTGTCTTGCTTGCCAGAGCCACATGAATGCAGGGAGACGAAGCTTGTTTGCTTCCTGCTGGCGAATACATGTACTAGTAGTAGTCATCTCAAACCTCTGTCTCACCCGGCAGAAGCATGTACGAGTTGTAGTATTTGCCACCACCACTGGTGTCTTGTTGTCCAGGCTCTGCATCATCACGACTTGCTTACGTGTACACGGATTCAACATGTGACAGCGACATCAAGGTGACTCTCAGCCGTATTCGTCTCGATCAGGTCTTTGACTTTTACCATTGCAACTGTAGTAACGCAATGTATAGATGCAAGGGATGGAGACTGACAGGATAGAGCAGCCAATCCCTATCATTTACCCCCAGTAGTAGAAAACGAGGTCGGCTGGCACCATGCCGGCACGGTGCCGGCACCGTAACATAGGTGCCTGGCACGTACCAAGAGGTGCCGGCACCGTGCCAAAGGTGCCAAAAGGTGCCAAGTGGTGCCAGGTGGGTGCCGCATAGGTGCCTTACAGGTGCCAGAGGTGCCCGCAGGTGCCAATGGGTGCCGCAGTACCAGTCCGTGCGGCCGCGCGCAACACTATATAAGGCAGGAAAGACTGCCCTTCTATAACAGATCTGTAGATAGAATAGCTTAGTGGTCTAGATAGTAATTAACTTGAATTTTTGCCTTGTTCGAATCCCTGTGACTGTAAAAAAAAATACCTGCGCCTTGTAAAAGAGATGGTACCTGCGGTTGCGATTGATACATCGCGACCGACTAGAGGTACAACCACTATTTTTGCTGCAGCGGATACCCTTTGGCACCTCTTGGCACCTGGATGGCACCATGCCGGCACCGTGCCGGCACCTTCTGGCACCATACCGGCACCTGTGGCACGGTGCCAAAATCTGTAACCGTGCCGGCAGGGTTTCAATATTTTAGTACGGTGCCAGCAGGTGCCACACCAAAATCCACTACAGACGTTTTCTACTACGGCCGGATTTCAATGTTTGCCATCCATCACTAATCTTCGGCCACCACAACGGCGCCCCACCCGGGCTTACCGTGTTACCGAGGCTCAGGCAACCCCAAACCTTGGGAATCCCCAAGCTTACAAGCATCTTCATCCAGGCATCGCAGCAAGACCAACGGTCAAAAGCTCCAGATAGCCGTCTCTCTCTCTCTCTCTCTCTCTCTCTCTGTCACTTCTTCTTCCCTCCGTTCTCTCCTCCTCCCATCTTCACATAGCAACTCGCGCGACTCCCTCAATTGCTCCCGCCGTCTCTCCGCCACTTGTCGCATCCCTCCCTCCTTCATCCTCCACGCCCAACAAAACGAGTCGCATCGCAAACATGTCGGTCCCCGAATCCACATACTTGAGCCCGATATGGCGAGACGACATCTTCAGTCAGTTGCCGCACCAAGAAACCCACCCATTTTGAACCCCAATTGGCTAATGTCTGTCTGTCCGCGACAGAGGGCAAGGTCATCTTCGTCACCGGCGGCGCGGGCACCATCTGCAGCATGCAGACCAGAGCCATGGTCCGGCTCGGCGCAAACGCCTGCATCCTCGGCCGGAACGCCAGCAAGACGGAGGCTGCGGCCAAGGACATTGCGACGGCGCGGCCGGGGGCCAAGGTCATTGGCATCGGAGAGTGCGACGTGCGCAAGGTATGAAGAACATAAGGAGGGGGGAGGGACCTGGCAAGGAAAAAGAAAGAGACGTGAGGGAGAGAATATCACAAGTGCTGATACGATGGGCGACTGTACAGATTGAGAGTCTCGAGGCCGCAGCTGCGCGATGCGCCAAGGAGCTCGGAGGCATCGACTACGTCATGTGAGCCGTCGACCACCCAAAGTTTTCCAAGGTCCAGCACAAGGATCAATACATGTAACTGACGAACTAAGCAGTGCCGGCGCGGCGGGCAACTTTGTCGCGTCCATCGACGGCATCAGCTCCAACGCCTTCAAGACGGTCATGGACATTGACGTGCTGGGCACCTACAACACCATCAAGGCGACGCTGCCGTACCTGCTGCGCAGCGCGACGCCGCGGCTGCTCGCCGTCTCGGCCACCTTCCACTACACGGGCATGCCCTTCCAGGCGCACGTCGCGGCGGCCAAGGCGTCGGTGGACTCGCTCATTGCCAGCGTCGCGCTCGAGTACGGCCCGCGCGGCGTCGTGGCCAACGTCATCGCGCCGGGCCCCATTGCCGGCACCGAGGGCATGGCGCGGCTGGCGAGCAGCAGGCCGGAGCAGATTGCCGAGCACGAGCGGGCGATTCCGTCGGGGCGCTTCGGTACTGTGCGGGACATTGCGGACGCGACGGTGTTTCTGCTGAGCGATGCGAGCAGCTACATCAACGGGCAGGTCATCCCCGTGGACGGCGCGTCGTGGAGGCGGCAGGGCGCGTATACGGTGGGCGTGGACATGGGGGCCAAGTATCCCGACTTTTTGGAGCCGGGGCGGACGACGGAGGGCTTGAAGGGGGGGAAGAAGGACAAGGCCAAGCTGTGAGCTGAAGAAGAAGAAGAGGAGGAGGAGGAGGAGGAGGAAGGAGGAAGTGGGTGTTGGGGTCTGTGGCGTTTACTGGTGGAAGTCGGGATGTTCATTGGGACGATTCATGAGCGACTGTTTGCATTCGTGACGAAGCGGTTCTGTTTGGCACGTTATATACAGATATATATATATGTGTGTATATATATCGTCGGGAAGATGGAAACATCCCTCAGCCAAGGAGATGGATTCGGGCTTGTTCAATGCCATGGAAGGCCAAGCTGAACAGAGCAAATAGCGCCGTCAAGCGTCGGCGCATGTCTATATTGTCATCTCACGCAACACACTTTGCAGTCTCCATGCTAACCATGCATGTCAGCGGGTTCTGTCGCCCGCCCATCGTCTCTCTTCCTCTTCTCCTATCCTCATAGCCTGCTTGGGTAGGGAGTAGAGTGCCCAGGTAGGTAGGTAAGTACATGTAGTAAGTAGTATTGAAGTAGCAATGCATCGGCAAAGCGGCAATATAAAGCGATAAACACACAGCTGCCGCCCTCCATCGAATGAGAAGCTTGCGATTTCGGGCCATTGCTCCTATCGGGCCAGATACCCCACCTTTTATCTATCATCAATATCTTCTTGGTGTGATGGTGATGGTGGTGGCGGCACGGGAGAATAACGACGAGGAGGGGGACGAAGCTTGGATTCTAGAGGAATCTCTCTAATGAGAGTTGATTGATACTGAAACTGACTTGGGCATGTCAGTTGGATACTGCTGAATC
The DNA here is from genome assembly GCF_000167675.1 of Trichoderma reesei QM6a. Taxonomy (NCBI): domain Eukaryota; kingdom Fungi; phylum Ascomycota; class Sordariomycetes; order Hypocreales; family Hypocreaceae; genus Trichoderma; species Trichoderma reesei. The sequence goes on from NW_006711151.1 coordinate 1,539,471, forward strand.
TGTTTAATATATCTGTCTATTCTCAACTCCACGACACAAAGTCAACCAACATCAACTCTCCCCCTCTCAAGCCTATCATCCAATCCAATCCTCTACCCGAGCTCCTAGCTCACGACTATCCTCTCCTCCCCTCAGCGGGGCATCTGCATCTGCATCTACATACAACTGCATCCACCTCAGCGCCACCTCCGTCTCTTCCCACATCTCACACACACATAGTATTATACTCGTACAAGTAGTAATACGAGTTACACAACACACACAAGCAAGAAAAAGAAGAAAAAAAAAAAAAAGCTTCAATAACCTCCCCCACCCTCACAAAAACACCCTCCAATAACAAAGCTCCATCATCACAAAAGTGCCCTGGACAAATCGGGCCTAGCAAAGCTTGTTGCTGCAAACGGCTCGCTCAGACTTGCCCAGTTGGGAAAGGCACCGGGCGCCTACCTAGTATGCAACAAAGTCAATTGCAGGCGATGGGCCGACAGAAGAAGCAGAAGCAGAAGCAGAAGCAGAAGAGGAGGAGGAGGAGGAGGAGGAGCTTCACGCCCGACATCATCCAGCAATCATATGCAGATGCTAGACGGAAAAGACGTAAGTAGGAAACCCGACAGACATGTGCCTCGATAGATCGTCATAGTACTACCTAGTGCACCATAGCTTAAGGTATAATACAAACACACGCCCTTCCCCTTCCCCCCTCTTACTTACACCTCCAGCTTCCAGCTCCAACTCCAACTCCCCTCCCCATCGTAGGTGCATAGACAGTAGGGCATCTATAAGCTCTATCTCTCTCTCTCTCTCTCTCTCTCTATCTCTCTCCCCTGCACTCTCTCTCTCAACACCAACCAAAAAGGGCCATAGCAAGATGCTCCCCAAGCTCCTCCTCGCCTCCCTCACGGCCACGGCCACGACCGTCTCCGCCGAGCAGGTCCTGGGCGTCTACATCTTCCACCGCCACGGCGACCGCACCTCCAAGGCCTGGCCCCCGGTCAGCCTCACCCCCCTCGGCGCCCAGCAAGTCGCCTCGTCCGCCTCCTTCTACCGCGCCCGCTACATCACCTCCTCTTCCTCCTCTTCTTCTTCAGAGAACAGCAACAGCACCACCACCATCGCCGGCATCAGCACCGACGCCGCCGTCCTCTCCCAGCTCTCCATCACCGCCCCCGTCGACAACGTCCTGCAGAACTCGGCCGCCGTCTTCGCCCAGGCCCTCTACCCGCCCTCCAAGTCGGCCGGCTCCCAGAAGCTCGCCAACGGCACCACCGTCGAGGCGCCCCTCGGCGGTTACCAGTACATCCCCGTCAACGCCGTCGCCTCCGCCGCCAGCTCCGCCGGCTCCGAGAGCAGCGCCTGGCTGCAGGGCAGCAGCGGGTGCAGCGATGCCGTCGTCAGCTCAAACAGCTACTTCCTCACGCCCGAATATCTCGACACGCTCAACCGCACGCACGGCTTCTACCAGGACCTGCTGCCCGTCATCAACACCACCTTTAACTCTACCACGGCCACCTTTAAGAATGGCTACTCCAGTATGTTCTCTCTCTCTCTCTCTCTCGTCCCATCTCATCCCATCTCATCTCATCTCACTCACTCCACCCCCCCTTCACTCACTCACTCACTCATGATATAATCCCCCATGTAACTCACACACTAACCCCTTCAAAACAGTCTTCGACTACATCAACGTAGCCACCATCCACAACGCCTCCATCCCCTCCTCCTCCCTCCTCACAAACTCCACCCTCGAGACCCTCTACGACCTCGCCTCAACCCACGAGTGGAACCTCGCCTACAACGCCAGCGAGCCCTCCCGCGCCATCGCCGGCTCCGTCCTCGCCGGCCAGATCCTCACCGCCCTCGAGGCCATCGCCGAACCCTCCTCATCTTCCTCATCCTCATCCTTGGCACCGCGCATCAACGTCCAGTTCGGCGCCTACGGCGCCTTCATGGCCTTCTTCGGCCTCGCCCAGCTGCCCGCCGCCTCCACCGACTTCTACGGCATCTGCGACTACGCCTCCTCCATGGCCCTCGAGCTCGTCGCCCCCAGCCCGGACAGGACCTCCCCCGACGACCTCTCCGTGCGCTTCCTCTGGTCCAACGGCACCGCCGCCGCCCACGGCCTCAAGGAGTACCCGCTCTTCGGCCAGGAGAAGCAAACGACGACGCTCAGCTGGAACGACTTCAAGGCCGGCATGAACAAGTTCGCCGTCGCGAGCACCCAGGACTGGTGCAGCGTCTGCGGCAACACCGACGGCGCCTGCGCAAACTCTACCGACGCGAGCGGCAGCCCGTCTGCCCAGTCGTCTTCCTCCTCCGATAAGGGTAGCGGCAGCGGCATCAGCAGGCCTGTTGCCGGCGTCATTGGCGCGCTGGTCACGTTGGGAGTCATTCTTGGTGTCGAGGCCCTCGTCTTGCTGCTGGGTGGCTTGCGCCTGGTTAAGAAGTCGACGCTGGCTGGGGGAGCGGGTGCGGGAGGTGCTGGTGCGACTGGTGTCAAGGCGTGATTAGTGGAGAAACAGCCCTGCGAAATGAAGGAGTGAAGGGGGGAAGAAAATGACGAAAGTAAATAGTTTATATACCCGCATATCGAAAAGAATATTTGAGTCTGTATGAGAGTTTGTCTGCTCGTTGAGTGTGTCAATGATCTTGATAGTCAGTCAGAGGGGGCGTAGATGCACTGGATGTACGTGGATGAATTCTTTCTCAAGATATTGATAGCTCATATTCCACTTCTTCTGCTTCCATTAGGCTATTACTCTTGACACCTTGGTCAAGTTTGAAGTAAAAAAACAACAACAAAAAACAAGAAAACTTCTTACACCATCAACGCCCGTTGCTGATTGGTATCGTCTACACATTATTCGCATTCAAAACCCCATACAGAACAAAAAGAGAACCCGATGAATACGAGCGTGTATGTAACTCCTCACAGAGCAGTCATCGCAGACCTGTGAGAGCCAATAAATCGTGGCGATGATAAAACGCTCGACAGCGCTTGCCAAACACATCTGCATTGCGCAAGCATTAGTTGAACAGTACAGCAAGACCCGAAACCACCTTTCAGAGATAGTCATCTGAAGACGACCAAGGGGAAAAGGGGGCGGGAGAGACATACACATCGGAATGCTAATGACGCATACGACAACCTGGACAATCGAAATGGCAATCATGGTGTGCTCGATGCCGCCAGTAATGAGCCAGTCGTAGGCGAAAAATGTCAGGATGAAGCTGAAGATGTTTTTGAAGATGATCATCAGGGTGAAGCCTTCAATCGTCAGGTCTCCTACAAGGACACATGTGTAAGCAATTGGTATGTAAAGTGAGGGATACAGCCAAAGAGAAGCAGGACTCTTACGGTAAGCGTCGACAATGTACAGCGAGCTCGCAACAGCGCCAATCACCATGCCGGCGACCTCGAAGCCAAAAAAGACCAGAGGCACAATGTAGCTGAACTCGCCGGAAATGACATTGCCTGCCGTCATGGCGAACCCAAACAGGCCGATGCCGCCGACAATCAGCATGGGAATCACGAGCAGGATCCGAAACTCGGGCTCGTACACGCCACGGTTCTTGCGCGTCAGGTACTTGACGCTCGAGTCCGCGAGGAGGCCCGAGATGGCAAAGCCGCACAGCGCGCCCACAAAGGCTCCCGTGTAGGCGTAGCCCGCCTTGACCTCGCCCCAAAAGTACGGCGGGCCAATGAAGATGGCCGCGACGAGGACGCCGATGAAGATGGTCCACCCGATCATGGTGCCCTGGATCAGGCACCCCCAGATGAAGGCCGGGTTGAGGATGAGGGGAAACGGCCGGAGCAGCAGCACCCAGTAACGCTCCTCGGTCTTGGCGCCGTCAAAGAGGGATAGCGATTCGACAAACGACTTCTTGGGCGTCCTGGCATTGCCAATGGGCTGCAGCGCGCGCGACGTGGGGAAGAGGACAAAGCCCGGGCGCTGCTTGGGCGTCTCGTCTTCATCGGACGGCGGGTTGCTGACGGTGGCGATGCGCGACTGGAGCTTGATCTCGTCCTCGGCCTCGGCGTTGGTGTCGGTGTTGAGCTTGGTGTCTCGCCGATACGCCGTCTCGGGGCACAGCAAGAAGACGGCAGGGAGCGTCGCCGCCATGAAGATGGAGACAAAGTAAAACGTCCACTTCCAGCCCATGGCCGCCGTGATCTTGCCCACGACAATGGGCGTGAAGAAGGCGCCGCCAAAGATGGCCAGGTTGGTAAAGGCCATGCGCACGCCGCGCTGATGGACAAAGTACATGTCGCCCACGGCGGCATTCAGCAGGCTCTCGTACGGCGCGGTGCCCACGCCCTGGAGGACGCGGGCGCCCAGCAGGCTGCCGTAGTTTGTGCCCGTGGACCCGGCCCAGGCGCTCGACGCGACGATGATGAGGATGCCGAGCAGGAAGAGGTGGCGCTTGCCCCAGACGCGGCCCGAGGGCACGAAGAAGATGGCGGCGGCGCCGGCGCCGAGCAGGAAGTAGCCGGTGAGCAGGGCGACCTTTGTAAAGGTCTTTGTGAAGAGGCGCGACAGGGTGACGGTGTTGGCGGCCAGGATGGGGCCCAGCGACGTGGCCAGGACGCCGGCCCAGCAGAGGGTGAAGGTGACGAGGTCGCGCTTCCACAGCGGCCAGTTGAGGGGGTCGTTGGGGTCATCCGAGGGCTGGGGGACCTGCGGTGGGAGAGTGTCAGTCGGTTGAGGTCCTCGGGCAGCGTTGAATCCCAGGCATCGATACGCACGAGGATGATGGGCGTCTTGCCGCTGGTGTCGCACTTGAGCCTGGCCGCGTCCTGCTCCGTCGCCAGCTGCGGCTGCGAAGGGTCATCGTAGAAGTGCGTCGTGCCTGTGACACGGCAGACGAAGGCGTCGTCAGTCCATAGCCTTTCTTTGCAGTATGATATTGATCCTGCGCGTCTGCTGCCGAGACTCGCATTGCTGCCATGAGGGTGTCGCGACGGCCGCTCTCTCACCTGGAACCTTTTCCCCCGAGCTTGGCTCGAGGATGCCAAACGCCATCTTGCACTCTCTCTCTCTCTCTCTCTCTCTCTCTCTCTCTCTCTCTCTCTCTCTCTCTCTCTTCTCCTCTCAATGTTCAGGTAACAAGGCGTCGCTTTGAAGAAAGAGTACCTATTGCTGATATAGAATCCCGTTGAAACGGCACGGCGCAGCGAGTGCCCAGAGCGCAACCATTGGCCGATCCCCAATGCAATGCGATGCGATGCGATGCGATGCAGATTTGGGGGAAGTTCTGGAAGCTGTCGTGGGGGTGCCAGAGCCAAGAAAAAATGGCGTCGTGTTGGACAGCAGCAGACCGAAGGAAGCAGAACCCGAATACGACAATGGAGAGTGTCACTAGTCCTTGCAAGTTACCTATCATATATTATTGGAGGTGCAGCGGGATGGAGGGAAACCCCGAGACGGGAAATCTCCAACTTTCCTGTGTGGCACCAGCCTAGAGAGGGGGACCTACTACACCCCACAAGCATCTTGAATGTTAAATCAGTACTTTTGCCACTGACCCAATAATTGATTGGCTGCAAGCGCAGGTAGCTTCCTCAGTGATTTGCGTCTGGCGATACCTCATCTCAGATTTGCCACAACAACAGGACCGGCATCGTAGGCTTTCAAACCTTCTACAACTATTCTTTATCTGCCTTCCTTACTATTCAGGCCCTTCTTCTATAAGTCAGAGAAGGAGTGCGTTTATACAGGCTTCTAGCTAAGTAAGGAGAAGTAGAAAAGGAGTACAACGGCAAGTGATAAAAAACCAGTACCAGTACCGCTATGCGTGGCTTAGTTACCAGTGCCGATCGGTACCTATACCTAGACATTATCTGGCCAATCAAATAGCGCCCTGGGCCTTGTACTCAATTAACGTTCAAGATGCTTGTAGGGTGTAGTAATAATAGTAGCCGTAACCCCAGGATCGGCAGCTGGAGAAGGGGCGGGTGCCTGTGAGATGTTAGTGCATCGATCGGGCTTTGTGGAGGCTGCAACTCTGATTGATGGTGATGTCTGATACTAGTATCACGATGAGGGACAGGCCACAGCAAACAGTAGAGAGATAAACATCAATATTTTTTTTGTAGTACTCAGACATTAAGCAAAGACATGTACAGGTATCAATCAAGACTCATATATCATCGCCAAAACAAATCTTGTGCCACCCACGAGCAATGCCGTCTCTCATGGCCCTTCTCACCTCAGACCTCACCACCACACACAATCTACAACCTCATCCATATCAATCCCCATCCCCCAATCCCAGCCTCATCCTCAGCCTCACACAACTCCCATCATCCCATCACGGCCCCTTTCACCAACCAACTCATTCCACCCCCTCACCTCATCACACATCCCCTCCACCGTCAAACACCCACCCCTATACCCAATCCCCCCCTCCTCCACGCCCCTCCTCGCCTCGCCATCATCCACAAGACAATTCAACCCCGTCGCAAAAACCCCCGGCTGCACCCATCTCAACGGCTCCCCCGGCTCGCTCACCCACCTCTGCAACGCCGGCACCAGGTTCACAACCAAGGCATACCACTCCACCACGTAGCAAACCAGCAGCATCAGCACCGGCGGCGGATAGCTCACCCTCAAGCCCGTCGTGCTCGCCACGTCAAGGATCCGATAGACATCGTCGAACCGCACAGGCGTCCCCCGATCCGTCACGATATACGGCCGTCCAGCAACCTTATCCGCGTGCTCCCCCAGCAGCGCATCCTCGTACAGCAGATGCGCCAGCGAAGCGTTCTGCACATGGCACCAGCTCTGCACATTCCCAGCAACCCACGTCGGGCAATACTTCAGCCCAAGCATCCTCCCGACAACATTGTCCCTCACATGCCCGTACACTGCATTCCCAGGCCGAATAGCACCCGTCCGCATCCCCGCGCCAGCACCTCTCTCGTCCGCACAACAAATAAGCCTCTCGGCCTCGGCCTTGCTCCGCGCATAATTCGTCGGAAACCCACTTGGCGGCCTCAGCGGCTCAAAGAAGTCGGCATTGTCCAAGAGCTGCACGAACCCCTGAGGCTGCTGCTGCTGCTGCTGCTGCTTCCGCTGGTTGCTCCCCCACGGCGCAAACAGCCACTTGACCTGCTTCAGCGCCGCGTTCGAGCTCGAAGTGTACACAAAGATGCCCGCGCCAACCTTCTTCGCCGCCTGCAGGGAATGCAGCGCGCCCGTGACGTTGACCCTCGCGCTCCGCTCGTAGAACATGGCGTGCCGCTCAAACGGCCGGATCACGCCCGCCGTGTGAAAGACGGTCAGCGGCAGGTCGGCCACGGCTTCGTTGGGCCAAGGCACCTTGTATGACGCGAGAGTGGCCGCTTCGTCGGTAATGTCCGTCTGGACAAAGGCCACTTTTGACGCTGGCTCATGGGAAAAGTCTTTGCTGAAAGTGAAGGGCGGGCGGATGTCCAATATGCGAATAGCTTCAGGCGGGGTTCCCATGGCTAGGAGATGCAGAATGATTTGTCCTCCAAGCAGTCCTACCCAAAACCATTGTTAATAAACCCAAATTTTCTCTCGATTTGTTTGATATCCATCAGATATTCTGAAAAACTCACCAGAGCCTCCCACCACGATATACCGCCTATCCTTCCTCGGCGGCAACTTTCCCACCCAGTCGATTCCATCCCTCTTCACCCTCTCAAACGCATCCTGGATATACTCCTTTGTCAACGGCTCCCCCGCGCAAGCAGCCGCTTCCTGAGGCGTATGCGAAAGCACCCAGTTCAACCTGAGCGCGTAGAGCACCAGGCAAAGCACGCCTGCTGCGAGCACGACGGAGGCCCATCCCATCGGGGCATAGAAGAATGACGTGGACGAGCTGAGAAGATTGAGAGGCAACAATCCTGTCGAATCACATAATCGAGATAGACTCGGCCTCGACGCAATGGAATGGCAGTGAATTGCACAAAGAGAAAGCGAAGGGAAGAAGAGAAGAAGAGAAGTGTGCCAAGGTGTGCAAGATGGCGGGGAGGATATAGGCCAATGGATTGATGGCCTCTATGTTGTATTGTGAGCAGCGGGGTAGATCTGGCTCACGTTTGAACAGGAGGCGAGCAGATGCCTACTACTCAGGTAAGTATATATCTCCAGATGAGCAATGTATCATCATACAGTCAATATCTCTCAATTCTGTGGCTATCTAATCTCCAGCCATTCATTGACAACACGACCATCGGCTAGACTGCCCTTGATAGCTACCTACTACATAATGTCAACCATACAACAATTGCTCAGACAGCTTCTCAGAACCTGCTGCATCTCACAAGCACCGTCTCACAACAGTCTTCAGAGACGCAGTCCTTCCCGCTACTTGAGCAGGGACACCGCTTGCTCATGCAGAATTGCCATCCATCACCAAAACACCCACTTCTTCTTCTTCGCATCCGACTCGACAAGTGCGTCGTGGATCGCATCCAGGTCATTCGTGTCTCGCATCGTGTCATTCGACGATCCGACGTGGTCCATGTGCGAAATCATACCAAAAGCCGGCCTGAGCATGTCTTCATACACGTTTTCGCTCTCGAGCTGGTCTGTGTCCCACGCGGCCTTGTCTCCGTACTCTAACTTGACATTCTTGTCAAAGTAACGGCTCAGCCGAGAGGATGTCACGCTCGCCACAACATGTTGATGGGGCAGAGCGCTGTTCACCGAGCTCTTGGGACAGGCAAAGATTCGAACCGTTTCTGCGTCCCTTGACTGGTCCGTCGACGAGCTTTCCTCCATCGGGCATGTCAGTGTGATCGTGAGAACACTGCTGTCCCTCTTCTTTCCATGGCGATATCGGGCCACTTGTCGCATAGTGATGCTCTCAACCTCCCGAGTGCGGCCGTAGTCTGGGTACTGAATTCTCAAACCCCTCTTCTCATCGACCCTGCAAAAGACATGCTTGTCAGCCTCTGTTGTTTCCAAATCACACGTCTTCACAGGTAACTCTCTCGTCATCTTACAAGATAGCCATTTGGTTAACAATGGCCTCGACAAAGCGTTTCAGCTTGTACTCTGGCGCCAGCGCAGTTGCGCGCACTCCGCACGCCTTCATATCCCATGCTCTCTGAGGGCAATGAAGGTAGACTGCAAAGACTTCCTGGCGCTGGCCACGAACACGATATTGATAGTTGTCGGCGTTCAGTTCGACAATAACGGGCTCCTCGCCTTTAGGGCCATAAAAGACGCATTCCAAGTCGTAAAAGGTCTCCTTCTGGAACAGGTGCCAAGGGGATTCTCCCGGGGGCGTGATACCAACCACCAGGTTGGCATCGCTCGCCAATGTCGACAGAATGGGCGAGAAGCCGATGCAATCCTGTGGGAATGTGGCTCCATTCAGCAGCCCAAGAACCTCCTCGGCCGAGTGAGTCGGACCAGAACCATTGTGGTCCACCAATCCTGGAGCCATCTTCTTGATATAGACGCGTCCGAATACCACCTCCAGAGAGACATAGCCAGGAGCAAGCTCAAGGATTTGCGACGCTTTCTTGAGCTGCTGCTCCGCTTCTTTCAGGACATCGCTCTTCTCCTGAGGCAGATAACCGTCCTTCTCGTGAATATTCTCCAGCTTTGGCTCCTTTGATAACTTGACTTGAGGCTCAGGAACCCATCCGGGCTGCGTGCTGCTTCCACTCAGAGAGGGAAACTGGGGTGGCCTCTGTAGTGGCCGACCCGTCGTTGAATGGGGCGTATTCGGAAACTTGGCGGCATCAGCATACAGCAAAGGTTTCATTGCTTGCTTCTTGGGTGACTTTGGTGTTTTCACGAGAGCTGGGAAATCAGAGTCAAGCTAAAAGGGGCACTCCGTCAGTATGTGGCCGCCCGGGTCGTGTTGTAAACTCACTTCTGGGTTGCGTCTCGGTTCTGCAGGCGTCGAAGTTTCGCGGCGTGCCGAGGATTGAATGCTTTGGCTTCTCTTTGCCGGGGCCTGCTTAGCACGAGAGCTATTTCCTTTCGGAGAAGGGGCTGCCTTGCCCGGGGACCTGAGTGCACGTCCTCCCTTCTGGTTCATGGTACGGTACAATACTCTCGGCTCTTCTTCCATCAGTCCAAAGCGAAGAGAGTCATTGCTTATCAGGTCCTGCTCCTGGGCTTCGAGAGGGCTGTTTTCATCGTCCGGGCCATGGTTGAAAGCCTTTGAGACGGATGTTTCCTGGGCCTGTTCTTGAGCTGGTGGCTCATCATAATCCAGGCATATCAAGTCGTTGTTGGAACTCTTGAACTGCTCAAGACGTGCAAGTCTATCAGTTACTTCTTCAAGTTCCATGACTGCGCTCTGGATGTCACTGCCAGCTGGTCCGCTCCCACTCAGAGTCACTTCATCCACCTCGTTGAATGAGATGAGAAGTTCACCGTCGCAGTCGTTTGGAATCGTGGACTGATGCTGCAATACATCTTCCCGAGAACTGAAAAGCTCATCTCTGAAAAGATTGGGCATCGTGGACTGGGGTTGGGTGTCATCTTGCCAATCCAGTATGCAGCGCCCAGCCACCGATGCTCCTTGGTTGCGTACTACGTCGGTTCTCGGAGATGCCAGTGGCTGCATTGATGCCACCATCGCATTCGCATCGTACAATGTGGGGGAGAGCAGAGTTGATGCCGACAGCTGGTGATAGTCAAAAATCTCGTCATCATCGAGCAAGTGCCGGTGGTGTTCTGCAGACTGGTCGTTGCTGGCCGGCATAGGAGAGGTCCGTTCTAGGCTGCCTGCCACCGCGTCGCGAGAAGCCGTGCGGCTGCTTAGAATGTATCCGCGGCGATTATTCAAAGTCTCTGTTCTAGTTGGCGATGAAGCCCTTGGCGACATAACTCTTGGCCCTTTCACAACTTCCGATTCATGAATCAATTGAACCTTGGCGTCTCTTGCCTTGGCAGGCGGAACGTAACCCTTGAAGGCAATGGAGGCGGTTTCTGCCTTGGCCGGTGATGCACCTTTTAAGGGATAGACTGTGTTATCGGGGATCCAACGGCCATGCCTGTCTAGACTCTCCGTCCTCACGACAGCCGCATTCGAAAGCAGCTTGTACTCGGCTGCAATATTCAAGTCGGCAGTCGGAATAGCAAAGGTAGTCCGAGCCAGCCCAATGTGGGACATCCATTTGTATGTAAGCCTTATTGGTGCCTGTCCTTCGAGCAGGAGGATGTGCGATGCTACTTGAGGTTTGCTTGCCTGGTTTGTGTTAGATGCAATGAGGCTCGCTTGGGCCGTGGCAAATTGAGGGTAGGTAAAGAATATACCAGCAGATTGAGCATCGAGTTAAGCTTGCGTACTGTGCTTTCGACGGTTTCCATTGACTCCCAGGATCCAATGTACACCAATTCTCCTCTGAGGTTGTACGAGATCTCGCAGTTGTTTGCAAAGGCAAAGTCGTAGGCCGTGATGGGTGCATCCTTGGACTTTGAGAGAAGAGAAAACGCAGATAGCAGGATGTCCAATGAGACGCCATTGGAATTCTGAAGGCCTCTCCAGATGGATCTGTGAGGCATATTGGCCATTGTTACCGGGAACTGGTGGTCTGCAAAGGAGTCGTAGATGTCGTTTCCGAGAGACTTGTACAACAGCCACGCCATGACGCGGGGGTTGTCTGGGACTTTCTGCAAGACGTCTGGGTGTAGAGTACCCTCTTCGACGTCAACGTCCTCTATCGCGTTGAAGTTGAGACGCTCAACTTCTGCGTCCAAGAGGTCGTGCATCAGAAATTGAATAGTCTCGGCGACTTTGTGCTGATGCTCTGCCATGGTGATGCACTTGAACCACGGTATGTCTGGCTCGTACAGGATCTCAATGAGCTCACCCTGGCAATGGCATTAGTGTGGGATTTGTTGGGGTTGATCTGTTGCGCAATCACCTGGCATGCCAACTGGACAGATTTGACGAGGTCCTTGACGCCCAGCGCGAGTAAAGGGGGGTTGCAGGTGATGTAGAACTCCACAGCCCCAGATTCCGCCATGATGTAGGAAGAATCGCAGGTAGCAGGAGATTGTGAAGGTCCAAGCAATCAAGAATATTACTGTGTCAACTATTAACTTTCAATATACCGCACCGAAGGGTAAAAGGCAAGATGCTGCAGATAGAGATTGCAGAGGCATATCAGACGCCGACAGCACCATATACGCGTCTGTGCCTAAGCTCAGCATTAGGTTGAGATTTGCTGACATACCTAGTTGTGATGCTCCGAGCAGGTGAACAAGAACAAGAGAAGATGATACTGCCGCAGCAGGATTACGTTGGCAACCGCAGCCTCCTGGCAATGCTGAACGCCACCCAAGAACGGATCACGTCAACGCAGGAGACAAGAACAAAGACTCATAACATCATCGGAGACGACAACATGAGCTTGCAGAGATTCCACAGACAGCCTGCAATCACCTCCGGTAAACAGACTATGAGGAGTTCGCGACAGCGCCGTGATTCGCTTCGATCGCCTGCAGAGAAATAGTACAAGCCCCTGGCGGTATCGTCAACAAGAAAAGAACAATGGCAGTGGTTTCGGAAGTGAAGAAGAAGGGGGAGAGGTGAAGAAGTAAACAAAAGGCAAAGAGGAGAGAAGAGAAAAGAAAAACAAGTCTCCGAGAGTGGAGGGCTAAGGGCAAGGTATATAGGGATGCTGCAGTGGCACGGCAGGTGCCAGACGGGTGGCAGCTGGAGGGCCGGCACGTGAACCCGTGACTGCTGGAGGAGTCTGGCAGAGAGCCATTCACTGCAGTGGACTGTCAAGGTTATGATATACAGAGTGATTTGACACAAAAGATGGAACAATGAGGTTCTTGAGAAGTGGGAGATTGTTGGTGAATAGGAGAGTGGTGTCTGTGTCTGGATGAGGCGGAGAGTTGCGTGGTTGTGTGTATATTTGTCTACAGTTTATGTTTGAGGAATGAGTAGAATTGAGTAGCGAGAAGAAAAGAAGAAGAAGAAGAATTTATAGTATCTTAACAGGCTTTGTCGACTTGTTGTCCTCAATTCCTCAATAGCCAAGGTAGACCAGCGAAAGTGCCATCTATTAATTCTACAGCAGATAGTATTTAAAGACACCAGCAGCACATCTACAATCCACCAGTAACACCACAGACCAAGTCTCATATATCCATAGGTATGCTTTCGTATTCCTTGTCTCTATAATTCCTTATCACACATATCCGAGCCTCGTTTCTCTCTCTTTCAATGTATGCAGTAACACTCTTTCACAGTAAATCACAATTCCCATCTCAGACCGCAAGCTCTTCATAGTTGGTACTAACGCAACCCCCAAAAGTCAAACAGCGCAAGCATGAGACAGCACACCATTTATATATTTCTAATCTTCTTTCTTGGTTCAAAATGCATCCAACGCCATATGCATTGCGGAAGCAGCCGCTCTCTAGCATGCCAATAATGATAAAACAGAGGTGAGGGAGGCGGGGTGAAGAAAGTGTAGAAAAGACGTATCATATCCTGTCCAAAGCCAACTGACCGTTCTCTCTATATAAATTAACAGAAGCGAAGGAAGAAACAATATGGGTCAAGGAAATAAGCATATATAAAGAGAGTGAAAGAAGAAGTGGTGAAATAAAACACATAGGCGATATTAGAAGAGAGACGGGGGGAGAGAAGACAATGGTGTGGAAGAGAGAGGGAGAGATAGAGAGATAGAGAGAGAAGTGGTATCATTATGGAAAGCCGCCGTGTGTACACGCTTTGGTAGGAGGTGTGACGTGGGATGAGGACAACGCAAAACCAAGAAAAGCCATGATGAGCATAGAGTCCCCGTAAGAATGCACCAAATAAGACCGACGCGGAAAAAACAGCAAGATCAACGCCAAAGGACAACGAAGAACCCAGACGGAAGTTTGTTTGGCCGTGACGGAGAAGAGAAATGGCGAAGAGGCTGAAAGATGGGATGGCGGAGAGGTAGGTAGGTAGGCAACATGTAGTAGTCGCTTTTGAGGGGGGGTAAGGTAGTTTGGCAGCTTTTCATTCAGCCCCCTTGACATTCTCCTTGACCTTGAGGGCCCATCTCAGCTTGTTGAGCGTCTCCCTGGACTCTTCCAGTATCCTCTGCTGCTCCTCCTCCGTCTTCCTGGCGTTCTCCTTAATGTCCCGGAGGTTGTCCTCCTGGGTCTTCTTGTACTCCTCAAAGAGGCGCGCAATCTCCTCCTTCTCGCGCCTCAGCTTCTGGATGTTGCTGTCCTGCTGCTCGCACAAGTCCCGCAGCGTCTGGATCTTATCGTCGTCCGACTTGCGCTCGTCAACGATGGTGTTGATCTCCGTCTTGATAGTGCTGATGGCCTTGTTGACCTCGTCGCCCTGGTCGCGCCAGTGCGACGAGATGGCGTTGTAGCGGCCCTCCATGAGCTGGGCGTAGCTCGTCGCGTCGTCGACCTGCGTCTTGGCGTCGCGCTTGACCTTCTCCATCTCGTCGCGCCAGTTGCGCTCCAGCTCCTGCGCCGCCACCGTCTTCTTCTTCTCCGTGTCGACCGTCGCCAGCAGCGTCTCGACCTGCCGTTCCTTCCTGGCAAGCAGCGTCTTGGTGACGTTGGCCTCGAGCAGCCGGCTCTCGTAGTCGTTGATCATGCGCTCCATCTTGTCCTCGACCAGCTTGGCCGCCTGCTTGGCCTCCTCCGCCCGCAGCTTCTCAATCTTGATCTCGCGCTTCAGGGCCTCGTTGTCGCTGACGAGCTTGTTGATGACCCGCCCCGTCTTGCCCAGGCCGGCCTTGCCAATGGTCGAATCCCACTGCGCGCCGTCGCCGTGCTCGTCGCCATTGTCATCCAGGGGCACCACCGCTGACGCCGGGTCCGCGACCGCAACCGCAGGCTCGGCGTCGACGGCGGCGGCGGCGGCGGCATTGTTGCCATTGCTGGTGACGCCGTTCGCGCTGCTGCTGCTGCCGTCGTTGTTGGACTGCTCGACCGGCTCGTTGGCCGTGCTGTCGGGGCTGGGCTTGGCCGTCTCGGCCTCGTCGACGGTGGACAAGTTGCTGGCCTTGCTGGTGACGCTGCTGGAGAGGCCGCTGGCGGCGTGGGTGCTCTCGGGGCCCGTCTCGGAGCCCTCGAAGCTGGGGACGCTGCGGATGGTGGCCGTCCTGCCCAGGGTCTGCGCCTGCTTGGACACGGAGGCGGCGCGACTCGGCATGGCGTGGACGTGGACGGTGCCGGCAGAAGCTGGTGTCAAGGTCCTCGTGCCTGGTGAATCATCTAGCGAGGGGCGGGCGGGATGCGAGGCTGCCAGCGGCGGTTCGCATCAGCGGTCAGTCCAGTCTGTTGAGGCAGCCGATCGAGGGGAGATTCGGTTTTGGGCAGAAATGCAGGGAAAATGGGGGGGGGGGGGGAAAGAGTGGAAGTGGTGATGCAAAGGACGGAGAGCAGAAGCCGGACTTTGATGGTGTTTGAGGATGGATTTGTGCAGGGCAGGACAGTGCAGCAAAAGTACAACTGAGGTACAGTAAGCAGCCGGGGGGGGCGTGTCTGTGTGTGGTTGAAATGGTACCGTCCAGGCAACGTATGTATTACTATTGCAGACCGTCTGTCTGTCGGGCAGTTGTTACTGTGTTTCTCATTACGGAGGAAATAACTGAACCGAATGCAAGTGCAGGCAATTGTGCTGTGCCGGTATTAAGATGAAATACCGTAGGAGGTGGGTACAAAGTACGGGGTCGCCTTTCGCGTAAATGAGCAGCAATGCGGAAACGCGCAGCCGAAGCTGTCAAGCAGCAGCAAAAACTGGCAGCGATCCCAGGGGGAGCAGAGAGAGGCTGAACCTGGGTAAAGCAACAGACAAAACAGAAGAGACATCAATCACCCACCGAGATACGTGTCTGTCCCCGTACGCTGCAGCGAATCCTGGCGGATGCTAAAGAAGCGCTCGTGCAGCCGGCGAAGGGGCATGACTGCAGTCTGCAGTCTGCAGCCTTGTTTCTTGTTTCTTGTCGGGGGCGGGATCAATCTGCTGCTGCTTGGGTGCGTGTTCTCATGCGCTTGGGAAGATTGGCCGTGTTTCGTTCGTCTTATGCTGCATTAGAGAGAATCAGTGACGCTGCTTCAATGTTTCAAGCCTGCAAAACAGCCCGGGGCTTTGCCTGGACAAGGGCTCGGCGTCGTTTGAGTGTGATGTGATGGTATGGATCACGCACTGCCGGACAAGAGGGATGCTGGTGATATATATATACACATGTAGTATATCTAAAATGCATCTACGGGATGATCCCAATCGTCACGGCACAGGCCCACGTCATGTAATTGACAGGTCTCAGCAATCTATCCATTCATACCTACCTCCGACCGACATACGACCATCCTACGTCGTGGTCCTACCGAACTTGTAAGCAAGGGGTAAAACCCACGAACGGGAGACCAACAAAGGAACCCGACAAGAAGGCAGGCGAAACATCAACACACAAATGCACACCCAGAATGAACCAATCACAGGAACATGCGAAGAAGTGTCCAAAGCCGTCTCTTTGTTTTCCTTTTTTTCCTTTCGAATGCCTTACGCTATTTCGTCTAGGCTTGTCTCTGCCGCTTCTGGTCTCTGCCGCTTACAAGTCCAAGGGTTACTTCAACTTG
This sequence comes from Trichoderma reesei QM6a, assembly GCF_000167675.1. Taxonomy (NCBI): domain Eukaryota; kingdom Fungi; phylum Ascomycota; class Sordariomycetes; order Hypocreales; family Hypocreaceae; genus Trichoderma; species Trichoderma reesei. The sequence continues at coordinate 1,556,024 of NW_006711151.1, forward strand.
GCCTTTGTTTGAGGCTTCACGCCTCGCGCCTTGTATACTTGTCACCGTTACTTCATCATCAACCTCAAGCCCGACCATGTAAAAGAGATGCAGACTGCAGGCCTTCTTCAAGGGTCGAACGCATGCAACCACACAGAGCTGACCACACAGGCAACCAAAACACCTCGCCTCAACAGCAACTCCAATATAAACCACACCAAGCCCCCCCAAAATCACCTCCAGCATCACGCCCAATGTTTACCAATGATGTCAGCAGGCCTTAAAACTCCCGTAGGTAAGGCGCGCCATGTACCAGTAATGAAAATGAGCATGCAGGGTTTAATACCCCAACTCAACGAACCCGGAGTTTCTTAAGACAAATCTCGCTTCTTTCAGGTGGGCGACGTATTAGTAGTCAGACCTCGGGTAGATGAGATTGGGGCACGGCCTGGTTTTTGCGGGATACAGCAAGGGCTGCCTGTGTTACACGAGTAGGTAGATAAGAACGAGACTGCAAGGTAGGTGATACTCCTTCGTCACGATGTGAACGTCAATGACCAACATCCACGTCTTCGAGATGAACAATCAACGACTTCTTAGTCTACTCTTCTATTCTGACGCATTGGTATTTCCAATGGCTACCAATTGCCATGTCCCGCCAAATTCCTTCACCTGCATTTCCCTGTATATGTAACCCTCCCGAGACCTATCATCAGTCTCGTCTGTGGTGGCCTCGATATGATGGCAACATTCGCTCCTGTAAAAGCCAGCCTCGACATCTCTCTTATATGCCGCATATCCACGCCATTCCTGTATCCGTAGTCGCGAAGCAAACGACAAACGCCTGCCCGATACATCATTCATACAACAAGCTCCACGCCGCTACCTACTAAGTAGTACGGCCGCTGAATCTCCCTGTCCTGCGGCCTCTATATCGTGTCCAGTCATGCCAAAGGTACTCTGGTCATGCACTCCGTCATGACTTCTTCCTGAGGCCTTATGCCATAAGGCAGCCTCTCACCCTGTATTCTTATCCTCCCAGCTGCCATAGAGCTGTGATTATCACTTCTGAACCCCCCCCCCCCCCCCCCCCCCTAACTGCATGTACAACAATGCTAGGAAATGTCAAAGCATCCCATCGCCTAAGTGGTGATGGCAGTCCCTGCCGGTGCAGGCGTCGGGCTGTCCTTGTTCTCTTTCGTCGCGTTTTCAAGGAACTGTGGCCGATATTTGCTGAGATATTTGCTCGCCATAGGCCTAGCATCTTCGACTATATCGGCAGTTAGCTCTGTCCTCATGTCTACAGCAAACATACCGCGTAGGGAGGGGCCATACACTCTGTCCATATATCCTGCACAACGTCCAGCGCAGCCTCCTTCACAGGCGGCCGCATAATCACCAGATACAACAGACTCGTCAGCGCCAGCTGCGTCACGCTCGGATCCCGACACATGTGCTTCACCCGCGACAGAATCGCCCGGTTCAGCTCGGGGATCTCGCTCAGGAACCGCGTCAGCACCTTGTCCTGCGGGTGCAGGTACGGGAGGAACCCATCAATGAGCCGCAGCGTGCACTTTTCGTAGTACGTCGGTTGGTCGCCGCCGCCGCCGCCGCCGCTGCCAGCCTTGCGCTGCACCCTGTCGTTGTACCACTCCTCGCAGAGCCACGAGACGGCGACGTCAATGTGCTTTCGAAAGTCTTCCATAATGTAGTTGTAGAGAATCTCCCGGATGCTGTTGTTCAGGGACGGGGTCCGCTTAGAGTCGTCGGCGGCCTCGTCCTTGACCGTAATCTCCTCGAGACCGGCTGATGACCGGGTTGCGAGGCGCGTCAGAATGGTCATCCACGAGTCTCTGCTCTCGGAGCTGGCCGCGAGCCGGTTGAAGCCCGCCTTTTGCTTCTTCGTTCCCGAGTCGTCCAGGGACTTCATCATGTCCAGCACGCTCGTCACCGTCGCTTTGCCTGCAGTGAGCGCCATCTCCGGCGTCAACGGCTGCGGCTGGGGAAGGCTGAAGGATCGCAGCCCCAAGGTGTCGTCCAAGCTTATTCTGGGCTCTGCCGCAGCCGGTGCCGGGGCGTTGTCCAGCTTGTTCAGAATCTGCTCCGTATCTTCGGCCTGGTAGAAATCCGGCTCGTAGTCGTCCTCGTCCTCCTCCACGCCCAGGGGAGCAGTGTTCGGATTCAGCTCGGCGGGAGGGCTATTGTTCAGCGTCTCCAGCCGGTCGCGAACACCATCTACAGCCTTTGCAAGGACCTGGGCATCCAACCGACACAGGGTATTCACGGTGATTCTGGCTACGAGGCTGGGGGGCACCTGGGAGACGTCAAAGTACTTGAGCCCGTCGTTGCCGATGAGGGTGAAGACGTCGGCCAGGCTATGGGGGCCAGGGCCCAGGGGAGGGATCTGGATCTGGGAAGCCTCGATCCTCTGGCGCTTGGCATCATATCCATCTTGGGGCTTGGGCTCCAGAGGCCTCTTGCGGCCGGCACTGTCGAAGAGCTCGGCCACCATACGCATTGTGGTCTCGACATGCTGCTGTATCCTGGGCACGATTGGGTTGTGGGGGTCTCGCTTACTCAGGTGAATCAAGAGCAGCCGCGAGGTCTTTTCCATGGACTTGATCATCACCTTTGTCTTGGGGGTCAATGGCGAGTTGGCTGCTTGCAGGGGGTTGAAGCTGAGCAATGCATTGAGGATGCGGCTGGATGTGGAGGGGCGAGTCCGCGCCATGATGGACAGGCAGTTCAGAGTCGCATCTACTAGAAGACCATCGCTGGGCTATGTGTGAGTACGGGCCATTCATCGCCGGGAACCGAAAACCGTCTCGAGACTTACTTGTTGCCCTGGAAGATGCTCAACATGCGGTCCAGCAGCCCACTTGCCTCTGCCTCGAGCATTCTAGGGTCAAGCGTCTGGTGATTGGGCGGCACCTTGTCCAGCGAGACGTCTAGTCCACCGCCATACTAAGAAGAAAGACATGTTTGATGAGACCTATTATCCTTGTTTTGCAACGGCATTGTATCGTTTTTCTTACCCTGTGCTCGGCGCCAGAAGCGACGGTTTGCGCCAGAACCACTCGCTGGGCAAACTTGATGCAGCATATCCTCACCGTGGGAGGGGCGCTGTCCCACAGCTGCAGGATCTTGTGCTTGATGCTCACCATCCTCTCCCACGTCACTGTATCGTAGCTGTTGTTGATGCTGCGATGATGATGTCGAGTCAGTCATGGATACATATGCCCCTCTACTACACAACTTGTGCCGAGGAGAGGGGGAAGAGGGGGAGAGGGAGAGGGAAAGATAGGAGGAGCACCAACATCCACCTCATGGCCAGCGGATAGATGCTCGCCGCCGCCTGGATCACGTTCCGCAGCACCTGCGCATCCACCTCCGTCTCAATCAGCGACTCCAGCGTCGTCAGCACATACGGCTGCATCGTCTCCTTCTCGGAATTGGGCAGCGCCGGCGTGGCAAACGCCTCGGCCAAGAAGTCCGTCACCCATCGCCGCAGCTCGATCGGCGCCTTGGGGCCGACAATGGGCAGGATGCCTCTGACGACGCTCGGGTAGTACTTTACGTCGCCCAGCACCAGCTTGCGGGCGTCGTTGAGCTGGCGGATCTGGTCCGGCACGGAGAGCGTCGACGAGGAGGAGGGGGAGGAGGAGGAGGAGGAGGAGGCCATGGCGTCGGAGCTTCTTTTTCTTCTTCTTCTTCTTCTTCTTCTTCTTCTTCTTCTTCTGTTCCTTTTTTTCCGTTTCTGCTATCGTGAGTTGTCCGCGCTCTGTTTGTCTCTTTCTTGTCGGATTGGTCTTTCAATGCGCAGGCGAGGGAAAAGGCACGACGAGGCGGGACGACATCAGACGAGGGGGAGAAGACGCTGGGAGATGGAACGATGCTGCATTTGAGGTCGCGCGACAAACAGGCTAGACTACCGCAACAGTAATTGATCTTCTCCTCTCTCCCAGTCGAGGCGTCATGGGCTAATCAAATCAGCAGCAGCAGCAGAAAGCTCCCACGCCAGCCCTTCCAGGTTGTGCCGCAGATCGGATCGAATGCTTCGTAGCAGGGATGTCGCAGCAACTTCCTTCGCACAAAGGCGGAAGCGCCGCCAGTCGAGGATGATGCGCTGAACGAGGCTCTGTTTTCCGCTCGATTGTCGAGATGCTGGGGGGGTTTGCTGCAGTTTTGGCGGGCAGAGGGATGCAATGCAGTTGATGCGAGATGCAAGAGCTTCCGCTGCCAGAAGCTTTTTGGCGACGGGGAGCGTGACGCGGGTCCAAGGCGGCAGAATCACCTGCATCCCTGTCGAAAAAAACCGGGTTCCGCAGCAGCAAGTGCTAAGACTGCAGCGGACAGGCGTCAGAGCGCTAACACAGCATGCACAAGAACTCGGTAGAGCAGCTTTAGCCGGAGAAATGCCGCCACTGTTTCACGCAGCAACAACCAACTCATCCCACCCTCTGGCGCATGATACGATCCATGACAGCGGCGAACCAATTCCGAACAAAAAGCAGCAGCTGTACCTTGAATTTTCTCGAGGGAATCGCAGCACAGCGCCTCACACACACACACACACACAATGTCGTACGTTTCTCCAGTGCCATGCAGAGCCACGTTCTTGCAGACCCGGGCAACTAACACCAGAGCTCTGAAATACTAGATCCCATTCCACCTACTACGACCGGCGCCTGCGGCAAGGCCCTGCCCTCGTTCGAGCTCGACGGCCATACCTCTTCAAGAATGCAGTGACGGGCCTCGGCCTGTTTGCCCTCGTCGGAGGAGTCTGTAAGGGCTTCCCAACTCGCCAACACATTCAATATTGCTTAGCTACGTTGCGATCGAGTCGGCTAACAAATGTTCCATCACCAAATCATAGACTGGTATACCCTTAACGCTGTCGGCCAGGACGACTTCGAGGACGTCAAGGTCCCGGATGCGCCACGACAGGCCAAATGAACGACATTACTGTTATCTGCATATTCAAACTTCAAGAGGGAATTAATTTAGGCGACAACATGGGGGCGCTTGGGTGTTGCGAATGAACATCTGTCAGCTAATATGCTGTGTATTATATATCAATTCTTTTCCAGACTTTGGGACTGGGCTCGATACCTCTCGAGCCCAAGGCTGCTCGCTCTCTCCTGTACATCACATGCAAAATCCACGCAATGACACGCAATTGCAACACTGCTCTGTTGCCCTATAAACTTGTAGAAGAGTACAGAAGAAAAAAAACGAAACAAAAAGCCGCCAGTTCTGTACAATCAAAGTACAATCCCCTTCTGCCATGCCAAAGACAATTCCATTGCCGCCATTGCCAGCCTTCCGAAACCTGATCGTGATAACGCCGTTGAATCTGTATTACCGATGAACCCATCCCTGCAAATTCCCAGGCCGAAATTCGCATACAAAGATAGACAAAAGAGGGGAAGAAGGGGAGAGAAAGAAGGGGGGGGGGGGGGTGGGGGGGGTTGATGAAGAACAAAATCCAAAGGCCGCACTTCTTCTTTTTACATAAATCGAGCCAACATCAAGCCCTGGTCTTGGGTATCATTAAGTGTCCGAACGCAGAAATCTTCCGTACCAATAGCCGAGCTCCGCAAGCTGCTCTCGAACAATATGCATCGTCAAAAACAGAAGAGTGGGCAAGACCTCAAGCGGCTGCCGCTTTGGATCCGCGACCGAGTCCCGAGATGCTGCTCATCCGTTTCATCTGATGAGAAGACGGGTTCAAGAGGTTGCGCGTGATTTCAGGAGACTCAGATAGCCGTGCCGAGTGAGCGGGCGATCGAACGGCACCTGGGCCATCGAGGGCCGCCTTGAGATCAGCAGCATGTGGGATCGCATTCTGCGGCGGCCGGCCGGCGGCGGCAGCGGGCTCAGGGCGCACTTCCACAGCAGCCGCATGGTGCTGGTAGAGCTTGTGGGCCGAGTGGTTCGGGTTCGCCCAAGGTGTGTTCTTGACGAATTGCTCTCCCGCCGGATCAAGACGGGTCAGGTGCGGCGGCTGATACTCCTCTCGGATGTGGCTGATCGAGGGCTTCTGCCGCAGGCGTCGGGTTCGCTAATGGCAAGGTCAGTAATCGGGGTATATTGTAGTCTAGGAAATTGGGTGCACTCACTTCCATGGCGGCCAAGTCAGCTTCAAGCTCAGACGTAGATGCCCCCTGCAACTCGGGCCCGGCTGGGAAGCCTTCGTATTTGGCCAGGCCGGCGAGGGTCGACACCTCGGTGTTGTAGGCAATGGCATTCCTGATGCGCTGCGCGGGATCTTTGGGGAACAGCAGGCCGTAGTCTGGCAGGCTGTGCGCGCTCCGCCGAGCGCTCTGCACATCGTACCACTGCCTGTTCAGGGCCTCCAGAGCATGCTCGCGCTTCTCTCGGACAGCCTGAAAGTATTGGCTCCAGATCTGCGCTCTCTGGGCCACGGCGCGCCGCTCGAGGGCCTTGAGTCGATAGTCGTGCTCGGTATTGATGGCTCGCAGCTTCTGCTCCAGTCGATCATCGAGGCACTGCTTCATGTTGAGGTACTCGGGATGCGTAGGCTCTGGAGCATGTAGCGACTGCTCTTCTTCCTCGAGCCTCTGTAGCCGATCCTTGTAGAGCCTAATCGAAAGGTGTGAGCACTTGGCCCTCATGGCCGAGGCTGGGGAGGAATTCCGAGGCTTACCGATCCCTGAAAATACCAAACATCTCCTCAATTTGAGTCCAGTCTCGATAGGCAGCCTGCTTCCTTTCCACTGAGGGGTTTCCGTGTCAGCAAATGTACGTGGTACACACCTGGCATAGCTCGGGAGGGTGAAGAGCTTACCTTCTTCGAGGTTCCTGGCCGCAGCGTCAGTTTCCTCATCAGCTTCGGGCTCAGCCTCCTCTTCCTCGGCGTGGTCGGGCTCGGGCTCCTCCTCCAGCGCGGGGTCTTGCTGTTCGTCACGGGCTTCCGCGGGAGCCTCGCTCTCGGCATCGTCCGAAACGACCGTCTTCCGCTTGGAGCCGCCGCGCTTGGTCTTCCTAGGCACCTCGGGGGCTTCGTCCTCCGCGGGCGTGTCTTGGTTCGTGGCGGACGCCTCGTCGTCGTCCGCAGCAGGCCCGACGGCGCGGACAGGAAGAGCCGCCGGTGTCGCATCGTCTTCAGCAGCCGCGAGATGATCGTCGCCGTCTGCATCGGCGGCCGATATTGAGCCCGTCCGCTTTCTAGCCGGCTGCTCCAGGTCCGACTGATGCTCGGCGGCGGCAGATCGCTTCCGCTTCCTCTCGTGCGAGTCGCCGCGAGAGCTTTTCTCTTCTTTCGGGGTAACTGTTATGGGCTTCGTCGGCGACTCGTTCTCATCGACGTCGTCCTCTTCGCCATCGTCGTCGTCGTCGGCGTCTCCATCATCGTCGGCGTGGCTGTCGTCGCCGGAGACGGAGTCACCGTCGCCATTGACCAGCGGCCGGCGGAGCTTGCTCGGCGTGTGCTCAAAGGGCTCTCTGTCATTGAACCGCCCAATGCCGACGTCGTGGTGTCTCTGCGTCTGCGGCGTGTCGTAGAGCCTCAGCGTCTCGGCCTCGGTGTCGTTGGCCTCAGAGTTGACGTCAGACGCTGCGTCGGAGAGGGCGCTGTCAGAGTCTGAGCCGGCGTTGTCGGTGCCGGCAGCCTCGTCTGGACCAGCGCTCAGGTGGTCTCTGTCCAGGTGCATGTGTTCAATCTCCTCGTCGTTGGCGTCCTTGTCGTCGACCTCGCTGAGCGGGCTGGAGATGTTGCTGTCTTCGAGATCGCCGCCCGTGGCAGCCACGGGGGGCAAAGCAGCCGACGCCGAGGCCGTCGCTGCCATTGCGTCGCCGATAGCGCAGAGCGAGGCCGTCTGGCAGCTTGCTGGTGCGAGTCGGCGGCGGGAGGGAGGCCGAGGGCAGCCTCAGCTGTTGCGTCGGTCGACGGTCGTGGGAAGCGTCTGCGCGGGCGCTGAGGTGGGATCGGTTGCCGGCAAAGCAAAAGTGCAGAGGCCGGAGACGGGCAGCGGCGACGTGCTTGGGGAGCTCGCTGGCCCTGCTGAAGCTGAGGCACTGGCTGGCGAGTGCCTCTGTGTGTGTAGTCTCTTGAGTCTGCGGTCCGTCGGTGCTTGCGTGACGCCTGTGTTCGGGGTTCGTGTGCAGAAGGGCCGGGAACGGGCTGGGAGGGGAGAGGACTGGAGAGAAGAGATGGAGGCAGGCCGGTTCGCGCATGGTCGGCTGTGACCAAGTGCTCCAGCGCTCTCGCACTGCTAGCACTCAACCACAGCGCTGCACCCGCCGCCTGCACAAGCCCCGAACAGGCGAGCCAGGCCCTGGAGCAGCGCCCGGGCGGTGAGTCTGGCGTGGCAGAAACGCGGTCATCTGCGGGTCGTGCGGCCGGCCACAGCCAATGGCGCGCGCTGCCGCTGAAAGTCCGGCGGCGGGACCCAAATTTTTTAGAGCTTGCTGTGAACTTTTCCAGTTGCTTTGGCGCATTCCAGGCGAGGCCGCAGTGCAGAGCCGGCAATTTTTCTGATTTCCAGGTTTCTTGTCCAAAGCCGATTCCTGCTGCAGCGACGCCGAGATGGCCAAAACGTGAGCTCTTCTGTCATTGATGGTGTTGATCGATCTTGCTGACTTGTCTTCTCGCGTTCAGAAAGAATGTGCTGGCCGTGGCGCCCAAGGCCATCGACCCCACGCTCGACGCTCTGTTCGCATCCAGTGTCAGTACCTCTTCTCGGGTGCCGTACGTTTGCTAAAGATGAATGCTAACATGCTGGGCAGGCTGGACCTGTAACGGCTCCCTCAAAACCCCGGCTGGGAGCGCCGCCGACAAAGAAGAGCGCCAGCTCCGGCAAATCAAGCAAAGAAGATGAAGACGATGACGACGACGAGGGCGACGATGAGGTGCTGTCCGAGATCAGCGAGGAGCTGGACTATGGCGATGACGACGACGACGACGATGCCGAGCAAGAAGAAGGATCAGACGACAACGCCGCTGAAGAGCAAGAGGGTGCTGAAAGCAAGGACGGCAGCGGCGACGAAGATGCCATGTCGGTAACATTGGAGGCGACCGCCACAGAAGAGCAGGCCAAGAGCAAGCGGGACAGGAAACGCAAGAGAAAGCACGACAACGACGATCTGGAAGAGAAATACCTCGCCAAGCTTGCGGATGACGATGAGCCCGAGCCGTCTGGCAAGCGCCTGAAAGGACAAGAGGAGGATGCCGACAAGGACAGCGATGACGAGCAGCCCGTGCACGAGTCTCTCACGCAAGAGAGCAAGCAGTCCGAGATGGAAAAGGCCGCGCGAACCGTGTTCCTGGGTAACGTTGCCACGGAGGCCATCTCATCCAAGTCAGCCAAGAAAGAGCTCATGAAGCATCTCGCGTCCGTCCTCGACAAGGACGCCTCGCCGCCAGAGAAGATCGAGTCCCTGCGTTTCCGTTCCGTTGCTTTCTCCACGGGCTCCATGCCCAAGCGAGCAGCCTACATCACAAAATCCTTGATGGACGCCACGACCAAGTCCACAAACGCATACGCAGTCTTTTCCACCCCTGCCGCCGTCCGAAAGGTGGTTGCGGAGCTCAATGGAACGGAAGTCCTGGGTCGCCACATTCGGGTGGACAGCGTGGCACACCCAAGCCCGATGAACCACCGTGCCTGCGTCTTTGTCGGAAACCTTGGCTTCGTGGACGACGAAACCGTGATCAGTCAAAAGGCTGGTGGAGAGACTGTTGAAAAGAAGCGCAACAAGGTGCCTTCCGACATCGAAGAAGGCCTCTGGCGCACCTTCGGCACCCAAGGCAAGGTTGAGAACGTCCGTGTTGTTCGCGACTCCAAGACCCGAGTAGGCAAGGGCTTCGCATATGTGCAGTTTTATGTAAGTTGCCCACCTCGCCAGGCAGAAAGGCCCTCGCATCTCGTTTTACAGAGATGTTTGCCTCTTCAAAGCCTTGCGCTCATCTTGTTTCGTTTTCAATCTGGTTTGCTGACTGAGCCCTCCACAGGACGCCAATGATGTCGAGGCCGCTCTCCTGCTCAACGGGAAAAAGTTTCCCCCCATGCTTCCCCGTCCGCTGCGTGTAACGAGGGCAAAGGATCCGCGCAAGACGGCCCAGGCAGTCGAGCGGGCCAGGTCCAAGGCAGATGTCGCCGACGGCGCTAGCCGCAGCACAAAGTACAAGCCCAAGGCGACGCCAGAGCAGCAGGCGGCTGCCGGGCGAGCCCGCAAGCTGCTGGGCCGGTCCGCGGCCGCGAAGCAGCGTCACGGCGGCAAGAGGTCGTTCCCAGCGGCCACCGCAAAGGACAGTGAGGGTGAGGGTCAGGGTGAGGCGGCGGCCAACGGCATCATCAAGAGCCCGGAGCGTATCATTTTTGAGGGGCGGCGAGCCTCGTCCAGGGACGGGCTTCCCAAGGACCTCAAAATCGGCAAGAAACACAAGAAGAAGGCGGGCAGGCCGCAGAACCGGAGCGCTAAGAGGGCGGCGGCGTGGAAGAAGAAATGAAAGTGGGAAAAATAATAGAGCCAAAGCAAAAATAAAGGTTAATGAGGATGAAGTGAAAATAGAGATATACCAAATCAGTGAACGATGACGGAGAAAGGCAAAGAGAGAGAGAGAGAGAGACAGAAATAAAGCCTGAAGAACCCGGCTGTTGTATCCGATGTTTGGCAACCGGATGAGCGAGCGAGCGAGCGACTGAGTTAAGTGAGTGAGTTGTGTCCGGGTTTGATCTCCCCCTGCACGGCTTTTGCTGGGCTTGGTACGGGGAGCAAAGAGGCAGCAACTTGTTGGTATAATCCTTTTGCTACCTAGTAGGCGTGGGTTTCTGTGGAAGGGCGAGTTGGCTTACCTCATCACACGAGACAGGGCAGGCGGGCCTTTTCTTCTTTGGTTCTTGGTTTGGAGGGGGCAAGTAAATGTACATGTTGAAGGTTCCTTTTTCTTTTTGTCGCTTTGCCTTCCCCTCTCCTACCCCCTTTGAAGATGAGCCTCCTCTTTGGGATTACCTCATTGGCTTGTCAGTTGTCAGAGACATGCTGCTTTTTTATACCTGATACAGATAGTAGAACAATAGAGATGGAGATGAATGGCGTTTGCCGAATAGATGATGAACATAAAGGTTACTTGATGTGTTTAAATATTAGGAGGAACTCCAGGGTATTCCTACCGCCAGCGCTTTACCTACTACTACCTAGGTAATAGTATGTAAGGTACCTATGTGAATGCTGAAGACAGCAGTTAGCAGTTTGAGTCCTTTCCATCTCCGTGCACATTTTGGGATCAAAGAATTTGAGAATAAGAGTCGAACATCCCTATATGAAATTGCTACATGTTTGAGACGTGAGCTGGCAGGTCAGTCAGTATTGCCACAAGGCTGCCACGTCATTTGGAGGCGGAAAACTCGCCCTGCCGCCCAATGACTGAATGCCCGGTGGTAAGCAGTACATGCATGGTTTTGAAACACGAACGAAAAGAGAGCTTAAATCAAACGGCTCCTCAGTATTAGATGACGACAGGTAACAACAAAAGGTAAATCAAATGATGATAGACTGGGTAGGGGGGGAAAAGGATCATTCATATTAGGTATGTACAACGAAAGAGATATCAACTTTGGTGGTATTAGAGGTATCAACGTGGTGTTTTTTTCTGTGCATGCTTGCTCCAAACATCCATATCCAGCAAGAAAGGCAAAAAGAAAGGGAAAATAAACAGACAGATGAAAACAAGGGGAAAGGGGCGCGAATGGCGAAGGAGGGAATGGAACAGTCTAGACTCCAATACGACCACACCGATGTCAGAGAAAAACTCAAGGCCAAAACCTTTCCGTTATATCACAACAAGTCCTCGTTTCGTCTCCATTTCGTTTCAGCGTCAAGTCGTCGTCGGCCGAATCACATTTCTTGTCAAGCGCGCGGTACTTTTAATACTCGGCAGTCTCGTCAGGCTCGAAAGAGTCGGCAGCAACCTCCGCGTAATCCCTCTCCAGAGCAGCCAGATCCTCTCGCGCCTCCGAGAACTCGCCCTCCTCCATGCCCTCGCCGACGTACCAGTGGACAAATGCGCGCTTGTTGTGCATGAGGTCAAACTTATAGTCCAGCCGCGACCAGGCTTCGGCGATGGCGGTCGTGTTGGAGAGCATGGACACGGAGCGCTTGACGGCGGCGAGGCCGCCCTCCTGAGCGTCGACGGGGACGGCCGTGGGCTTCTGGTAGGTGATGCCGAGCTTGAAGCCCGTGGGGCACCAGTCGACCATGTTGAAGGTTGCCTTGGCCTTGACGTGGGCGACGGCGACTGTGCAGTCACGAGTCACGACGTCGCCGCGATACAGCAGGACCACGGCCATGTACTTGCCGTTGCGGGGGTCGCAGACGACCATCTGGTTGTTGGGTTCAAAGCCTTGGTTACAGAGTCAGTACCCCGGGGGGGAGATACACACAAGATGGGTATTTGGGGATCTTTGAGTGCTTACACTGAAGTGTCAGCTCCTGAACCTTGAAGCTTTCGTGGGAGGCCTTCTTTGTGGAAACAACCGGGGCGTAGCTGATCAGGGGGTAGTGGATGCGCGGGAAAGGAACCAGGTTGGTCTGGAACTCGTTCAGGTCGACGTTGAGCGCGCCGTCGAATCGCAGAGACGACGTGATGGAGCTGACCACTTGGGCAATGAGGCGGTTGAGGTGATCGAAGGACGGCCGAGAGATGTCGAGATTCCGCTTGCAAATGTCATAGACTGCCTCGTTGTCCACCAAGAAGGTGCAGTCCGAGTGCTCGATGGTGCTGTGGGTCGAGAGGACTGCATTGTAAGGCTCGACGACGGCCGAGGACGTGCGAGGAGCTGGGTAGACGGCAAACTCGAGCTTCGTCTTCTTGCCGTACTCGGTGGCCAGACGCTCAAGCATCAGCGCACCAAAGCCGGAGCCAGTGCCGCCGCCAAAGGAGTGGAACATGAGAAACCCCTGGAGGGAGTGACAGTTGTCTGGGTACAGCGATGACAAGTCAGGCCACCACTTCACGTCAAACAAGGCATCGTCCTGGTCTCGCCAGCGCAGAAAAAAAAACTCACCTGTGACACGGCGGATCTTGTCCATGACGGTGTCAATCATCTCCTTGCCGACGGTGTAGTGCCCGCGCGCATAGTTGTTGGCCGCATCCTCCTTGCCGCTGATGAGCAGTTCCGGATGGAACAGCTGGCGGTAGTCGCCCGCCCGGATCTCGTCGATGGGGGACGGGTCGAGGTCGACGAAGATGGCCCGCGGCACGTGCTTGCCGTTGCTGGTCTCGGTGAAGAAGGTGTCGGGAGAGCCCAGATCATCGCGGTCCTGGACGTCCGCGCTGATGCGACCGTCGCGGCCGATGCCGTGCTCGAGACAGTAGCTGTGCGAAAAGAAGAGAGAGAGAGAGAGAGAGTTAGCAAACATGGGGCGGCTTCTGAATCGGCCTTGCGCGCGCGCAAGCAATGGTGGAGGGGCTCACGAACAGCTCCCAAGCTGCGTTGCCGAGCTGAACACCGGCCTGGCCGACGTGCAGATGCAGAATCTATGTGAGGCTCATGTTAGCGACGCTCTCCTGTGAGAAAATCGCATCGTCGAGATGGGCGCAGAGGCTGCGAAAAACGGCTCTGTCGGGAGTGACGCATCGCCATGTCGCAAAAAGTGGAATGATATCATCGCACCAGATGGAAGAAGTGCGAAACCTAGAGAATCGCTCGCGCGGGAAGAAAGGGGAACACTGACCTCGCCTCTCATTCTGGGAAATGTTCTTTGGCAATATAATGGAGGAGTAAAGCTGTATAGAGTGAGAGAGTAAATAAATAAGAAAAAGTTCCTGGAAGAAGTTGTCGCACTTTTGGGCAGAGGGAAGATCTGGTGATGGTTCGGCTTGGTGGAGATTTTATAAAGCTCGCTCGGGTGGGATTTTCGACTTTGGTGGGGTCCCGGTTCTGGAACGTTGGATCATCAATCGAGCTGCCAGGGGACTTTGTTCTCTCTTTTCCCCCTCCTCCTCTCCCTGCAGAGCTGTTGAGCTCGCTACCTAGACAGGAGGTACTTGCATGTGCCACTGCTTGCTGCTGGCAGGCGAGGTCCAGGCTGTCTATCGTTGGGCTGTGATGGCGCGGATAACAGCCGCTAAAATAGCGCATGGGATGCAAGAGGCTCGATACGGGATTGGACTTTGAAGAAGCTTCATGGTGTAAGTGGCTGCTGCTCTCTGCTGCAGAAGCGCCTGTTGGTGAGCGCCATGCTGTTCCCGAATACCTATGGAAACCTAAGGTAGAGCTCTATTCGGTAGGTACCTTAGTGACGGATCGTGCATTTGCTTACAGATTGCCAGATTCAGTCCGACTGTACCTTAGGCACCTGAATTTTCAAGGGCATATTGCTACTGCCTAGCTCTAGGTAACGACATATCTTGGACGCAGACGGGATTGAGAGGATATATGGTGGGGTCGTGTTTTTCTCTACCATTTCCGAAGCTATCCACAGCGGCCCGATACGAATGCTTTTTTAAACATGTGGGCTCTTCTTAGGGGAATGGCCGTGAATAGGTAGTATCATCAATTTTTGTTCATCAAGTAGACAGGAGATAGGAGGTAGTTATAATGATGACAGTTTAGGTATGATAGCGATCATGAACACATTTTATAGTTGTAGTAGTAGCATGCAACGGACTATTAGATACATCAATGTGAACCCATGTCTGCCAGTACCGAACAGATGGAACCGCTAAGGCGAAAGGCTGGATGCCTACGAGCTCGACGAGCATGGATAAGGTATGGAGGCTTCAGGCATGCACGTTTAGTCAGATCGCCATTGGACCCGTCTGGGGGGGCGGCACATGCAGTGAGTTACGGGCGCTAGTAGTTGAGAGGCGATGAGGATTCAGACGTCTGTCTGGTCATGATATTTCCATAGATGGCATGTTGTTTCTGCTGTTGATGAGAGGGCATTAGCGGTATTAGCTCGAACCCGCAATGGTACACCACGAAGCTCAAGATTGAAACACTTGTTGGCTGCCCAGACGCCTATATGCTCTAATACCTAGGTATTACTCCCAAACTGGAGTCCTTCCACCACACTGTCAATACTTTCAAGGCACGCTCCCTTCTGCCTCCTCTTGAAACAGTTACCAGTTCAGTTCCAGGCTTAAAAGCGATCAAGTTGAGCCAACGTCATTCCCTCGTATCACCTCACACCAAGGATATCGTAGACTCGACTATAGCTTCCAGAGATAACTCGTCCGCCCTGCTTTCTTCTTTTTTTGTGCGCAAAGTGGTATCATAGGTTGGTCCTTTTCTAGGACAGATCAAGAAAACATAAACCATAAATCACAATCAAACAGCAAGAGCATCACCTCTCGCGAGGCTCATCTCGACTCTCGTCTCCCGACGCCCTCTCCAACTCCTCGATACGCCGCTGGATCGCCGCCTTCTGGGCCATCAGGACCTGAATCTCGCCGTCTCGAGCCACGGACGCGTGCACGCCAGCAGCGTCATCATCATCATCATCTGCGATGCTATTGGTTTCGGGCGTAAAGTCGTAAGCTGGCGGCGGCTCGGCATCGCGTGCCCGAGCTCGCGGATGGGAGCCCAGCGGCGAGCTGGTGCCGTACATTTGCCCCTGTGTTCGCTGCACGACACCAAGCTCGTGCGACGTCTGACCTGTGCGACGCTTCTTCCTGCGCTCTCGCCCCCACAAGTAGAGAAAGATGCCCGCTCCAAGGGCGAACAGGCCGAAGAGGGCGACACCAACGCCGATTCCGATCTTGGCGCCCAGCGATAGGCCGCGGTCGTCCTCCGGTTCGTCGTCAATGTCATCCTCGTTTGTGAGGCCCAGCATCGGCTTGTCCTGCTCCCTGAAGAGCGCACGGATGGTGTTGACGGCAATGGTGGCGCTGTAGAGCGTCGTGGTCGAGTTGGTCAAGACGTCGTAGGTGGCGGCAGTGTGGTTGTAGATGATGGGGACCGCCAGCACCGTAGGAACCTGGCGCTTGCAATGTCCGCCTGCATAAGAATATTCGCTGTGAACTGAGTGTTAGCATCTATCATTTTTTGTAGGATACAAAGAGGCCCGTCCAAACGTACGACGAGCAGCACAGAGCCGTGGTGGTTGCCTCCTCCACGCTCTGGTCCGTGTTGACCGCGAGAGACACCGTCGTCCATCCATGGGGGCACGTGGCAGGGCTGAAGACGCCGGTGCGTCCGTCGTAGAACATGCCATCGGGATAACACGACAGGGTCGAGGCTCCGGGAAGGGGTTCCAGATCCAGATACGCAATCGGCTCCGAGACCCCCGCCGGCAGGTTGCTGTCGTAGACGTATGTCCATGTGCAGCTCAAGGGCCGGCTCCAATGCGTCGTCATGGGCGGATAAGGGTTTGCTGTGATGTGGGAGTCGCCATTGGTCGTGACCGTGGCGAATGTGGTTGCCTGGGTGGTTGATACAGCAGTAGGAATAGCAGTCGGCGACGCAGCCGGAACAAGGACCGGAATAGACGCGGTAGTAAAGCTCGAGGTCAACGGGGAGTCTGACGTCGTGAGAGACATGGTCGTGGTGCCTCCCGAGAGACACTATCTAGGTAAGTATCTACTACCGTATGCTCCACCGCGATGGGATCGGGGAGGGTGGTGCGATCGACAGCAAGCAGAGACGGTGCAGCTGTCAGCACTCGGCCGGCAGCGCGAGATTGATGATAATTGGCCGTCGACCGATCGTTTGCCGTGCAAGTATGTATGTGATGATCCCGGGCCTGCTGCATGCACGATTGCTCAAATCTCGTATTGACCTTGGCCCTGATCTTGACCTCGAGGGCGTTGAGGCTTGCTTCTGGACGGGAATGGGAGGGTAGATAGAGACGCGGTATAGCACCGTGAAGAGCCGAGGGAAGATGGGTATCTTGGATGCTTTCGAACAAGCAGAAAGGGCGCCGGCAAGTGGACAGGACAAGGGCTGCGCAGGCGTACAGGGGCAGACGAGCAGAGACGGGCCTCTGTAGCACCTGGTGCTCGCCTGCTTGCTTGCAATTTTCTGACTCGAGGCTGATGAGCTGCCAGAAGAACGCGAAGCCGTGGGTTTCGATCAAGGGCTGCCAAGAGACGGGGCGGTACACGGCAAGACGGAGGTTTCGTTTGTTCTCGGCAGCGAAAATAGTTGCACTCTTCCTTCAGTCGCAAGCAGCAGCAGCAACTCGCAGGTTTTTTGCGTCTCAGCTGTGCTTGTGGCTAGCTGTCGAGGAGACGCTTCGCAGCCTCCATCACCACGAGCGAGGGCACCGACACGATTGAGACTCTCTTGCTTCCCGCGCCCCCGTTTTCCCGGGGGGTCATGAGGTTGACAGAAATCAGAGCCAGAGCCAGAGCCAGAGCCAGAGCCAGACAGAGCCCGAGTGCCGACAAGTAATAGCCCGACTGACGGGAAGCTTCAACGTTTCCCATTCGTGAAAGGGCGTTGGCGGGCTTCGTGCCGAGACTTTGCCAAGCCGACCGCCATCCAGCGGTGCAGGTCTCGGCGTTGCTTACTTTTGGATTTTTTTTTTTTTATCTCAACTTGAATGCTGGGGGAAGAAACTTGGGCTGGGTTGGGCCACCACTAGGGAGAGCGAAAAAAAAGCTGATGACGGGGGTTGACTGTCTGTTTGTTCATTGGGGAAGAGTCTGGAACTCAAAACTAGAAGCCATGCCCAGCCTTGGCACAGGAGAGAGAAGGACAAAAAAAGACGGGCAAAAACAGACATTAGAGGGGGGGAAATACGAGCAGTAATACATACATACCTAGAGAGACTGCGAGTGCGGACATTGTCTGTCGGTGGCATCGATGGTACTATCGGTGCCAAGAGAAAAAGCGGCAGTTAGTTGTGGATGTCAGGCAAATGAAGACACGCCGGGACGGACGTGATGAGAAACACCCGCAACCGGGTTTCACTAACACGGCCAAGCAATGACGTGTTGATCGGTGCGAGTTCAGTATTACATGACCAAAGAAATAAAGATGGTACTCCCTTACAGTAACATCATGTACGAATCCCTCAAGCCAACAACTGGCAGAAACACCAGATGGAAAGATGCCGAGGGAGGGCATCATCTCGCCTGACGCAGAGGCAGGCCAGGGGGGACAACGCTTTTGGGGGAGAATGCCACAACACCCGACATCTTGGCATGCTAATTTGCTTGGTCAAAGTGCTGCTCCGTCTGCCATTAGCGCTGGGCTGAGAGTCGAGCGTGATGAGTGACGGGATCTGCAGAGACAAGAGACAGAGACAAACAGTGCTGTGTCTCCAGCTCCCCAGCTCTTCCCCCCCCTTCGAAGCTTCACTGCGCTTGGCATCATGTAAGTGCTTGCAAGCTGTATCCACCCCCTTGTCGTGCGACCTCTCATCGTGCAGCCCTTGGGACGGACGACGGAGCGAGTCCCCAAGGGCCAAGATCCGAGTTGTCACCGCCGCGCCTGACCAGAGGTACAAGTATTATTGGGGGCCGGTCACGCATCGCCCAACGATATGGATCGTGTTGTAATACTGTACACACCAAGCGACAAGTTTTCGAGGCGAACACGAGAATGAGGCTCCATGCGAGGGAGTCGCAGGACGTTACAGTGGCTTCCATGTTGTCGTTGGGGTTGTCATTCAGGCTCGTCTGCACCCAGGATTCAAGCCGTGTCTGTGTCACATGTAACGCGGACCTCGCCAACTGGTGCCTATCCCGGCCGGATAAGCCGCACCCTCTTTTGCTGCAAGCCTCGCCACGTGAGAAGCATTCGAAGCTTCCAAAAGAGACAGCCGCATCTTGAGTCACCACAGGAGTGACACGGAGGACGGGCTGTGAGACGGAATGGTTGCAAACAAGTGCAACATGTTTCAATCTGCCCGGTTTCAGCTCAAGCTGCCGTCCGCTCTGGACAGTACAAAGCAAAAGTACCTGCATCTTCGAAAAGACCGGAAGAGCTTCGGATCATGAAGCGGACTAATGCACTTCTAGGTAGTACAGTACGAGTAGTGGCAGAATGCGGAACTTCAATCTTCCAGTCGCGCATTCACCAGCCACAGCTAGACAGGCTCACCCAGCCACAAATATCCACCTTTTACCCCGCCACGAAACAGCGCACCAGAAGAGGAAAAGAAAAAAAAAAAAGGCGCCAACTTTTTTTTCCCATTAATCGCCAAAGTCACCTGACGTGGGCCGCAAAGGGCACGAAAACCCTACCAGGCCAGAAAATTAGTTAGTGCCGCCATTACGAGACGCAAGCCCTCGCAAACGCCCTCCCTCCCAAAAAACCGACTCCATCACGGCCACCACATTCGCTCGTCGATACCCTGCGCGTTTCGATAGGCGAATTTGCATCAACACAACACCGCGATCATGGCTGACGAATACGTACGTTGTCCCTTTGCTGTCTTATGCGAGTCTATTGAGGGAGGATAATTGGAGGGGGTGGAAAAAGGCAGAAGAGTCAAGAGATGGATGGAGGAACCGATGGCGGCAGGCGGAGGACTTGCGACATTGAGATTCTGGGGAAATATTCTCTCGCTACGGGGCTATCATCATCAAATGAACGGGCGCTGACAATGCTTTCCATGGACAGAACGCCGAGGAGGCCGCTGAGATCAAGAAGAGAAGAACCTTCCGCAAGTTCTCCTACCGAGGAATCGACCTTGACAAGTACGTTTCTCATTCAACACCGTGCCATCCACAACCACCACTCGAAAAGACGACCTTTTCCAATACTTCAAACCACCGAAGAAAAACCAGCACCACCAAACCACATGAAAACAAATTCGCTAATCTGATACCTCGAAAACAGCCTCCTCGACCTCTCCTCCGACCAGCTCCGCGATGTCGTCCACGCCCGTGCCCGCAGAAGGATCAACCGCGGCCTGAAGCGCCGCCCCATGGGCCTCATCAAGAAGCTCCGAAAGGCCAAGCAGGAGGCCAAGCCCAACGAGAAGCCCGACCTCGTCAAGACCCACCTGCGAGACATGATTGTCGTCCCCGAGATGATTGGCAGCGTCATCGGCATCTACTCCGGCAAGGAGTTCAACCAGGTTGAGATCAAGCCTGAAATGGTTGGCCACTACCTGGGCGAGTTCTCCATCTCATAGTACGTCCCCAATCTGCAATGCGATTGCTGCGTTGAAACGCGGCCCTCGTTGGCTCTTCTGTTTACTGACTTCCTCTGCAGCAAGCCTGTCAAGCACGGTCGACCTGGTATCGGTGCCACGCACTCTTCTCGTTTCATTCCCCTCAAATAAGAAGGCGTGTGGTCTTGGGTGGTTTCTGCATTCTCGGACATTTTCGGGCGAAAAAGGACTGGTTTTGGTAGACGGAGGAAAGCCGCTACTGAAGTTGTTGACGACAATGATTTCTATGATAGTACAATGAGAAACATTGTTCACGCTTTCAAAGCTGTCAGCTATACCTGCGCAATACATGCTGCTGGTGATACATATAATCCACTCCCAGCTTCGCTTGAACCATTCAGTCGCTTTTCCAAGAAAATATATACAGTCAGTGCTTGCCTTCCACCTTCACTTTCACGTGCGTGTGCCGCGAAAGCGATTCTTCCGTCGTCTTCGAACAGGAGACCCTTCATCCGTTGGCGGTTGAACCCTGAGAATAGGAATGCTAGAAGACACAATCTCGGGAGACGGACTGTATGGATACGGAGTCCTTGGAGGCGATTGCCAAGGAGACGATTGCCAGGGATGCAACCAGTCACATCCTTCTCTTGTGAACAAGTGACCCCAGCGAAGCACAGTCTTGTTCCTCAGCCGCTTTGCGCGATCCAACACAGATAACCGCGGTCCCGGCACATCAGCATTGAAGTCGTCCTCTTCCACGACTTCGGCACTTGTCGCAACAGAAGCCCGGGCGTCTCGTCCTCCGAGCCTCAACCGCCACTCCTCCAACTTGTTGCGAAGGAGCTGGCACCGAGTTGGTCGGTCGGACATGCTACCGCAAACGGCGCAGGCAAGCTTGCTGCCCTCCATCGTGTTGTAGTGGATCAAGATCTCCTGGCCGGCCTTGACGGGCTTGATCAGCGTGATGAGGATGCGATGCGGCTCATACCAGTCCATTCGCCGCACGGCATTGGCACAGCCGCGACACGCATGGTTGATGCGAGACGCCAGGGAGTAGATGTTGGCAAAGTCCCCATCCGGGCTGCTGTACGAGTACTCGAGAGCAAAGTTGAAGAGCATGATGCTCTGGAACAGGGACAGCGCCCGCCTCCCCGACGGCACAGACCGCAGCTTGGGGAACTCCTCTCTGAGAGCTTCCTGCTCATGGATAAGAAGATCGCACCACTGGGCCTCGATTTCTTTGCGCATGTTGGCCATGTTCACGTCCCGCGGCATCCAGAAGCTGAGGGCTGGCTGCTCAGACAGGAGCAGGTGGTCGGGGAGGAGGTCGCTCGTGGCATAGAGGCCGTATCCGCGCCGGGTCTTTGTGTCTTGGACGACGGCGGCGAATTCGTTTCTCATTTCGTCGATGGAGTCTCCGCCTTCCACCTCTGTCTCCATCTCCATGATGGACTCTTTGGGCACCTTGGCCGGCTTGGGGATTTCTTTTCCATCGACAACCACGAAGATGCTGGAGCTGCTCTGCGTTCGGTTTTCTTGGCTGAGGATGTCGCGGAAGTTTGGAATCGACTGGTGCGCAGGCCGGGGCTCTTGGGCAATTTGGCCTATGACATTATCGCGCACAGATGGAGAGTCTTGGGTAGACGCCATGGTTGAGGGTCTTGTTGGAAAGCCTTGGTGTATAATGAATGCTTCACAGCCGAGAAGGCCGTAATACCTAGAATAGAGGAACCGAGGATAACTAGAGCTGAAACGAGCGCAAGAAAATGACTGGTAAACGGCCAAAACTGCTAAAAGAATGCCTTGCGTGATGATGTGATGTGAAAGGACGAGGAGAAAACACGAAGTTTTCATTGTGAAGATTGTCGTTCCTTCCGATTCCTACAAGTCAGGCTAGTTGGGGCAATGACTATCTACCTAGTCGGCAATAGAAGCAACTCCGGTAAGTGTTACTGTATGATGCGTGATGTTGGCGAGATGCAAAGGAAGAAAGCAGTCCTTGAGGGTGGCTGCGGCAGCTGCAGTTGTGCCTTGGACGGTTCCTGGAGGTTGACCTAACCAACGTACTCTCTCTTCGTCATATTCAACGGATCGTTCGTAGTCGTTAGCAACAGAAATAGCAATCATGAGCCGGCTATACGCTGAATTGAGAACCCGAATCACACATCAAGAGGGCGGCTGTGGTGCAAATTTTGTTCTATAAATTGGATATGGATATACTGCAGCTCCGTGCCTACTCCTGCTTGCCGGCGGCAGCCAGCTTGGCCGCCTTCTTCTCCTCCGCCTTCAAATGCTGTTGCCTGTAGTGCTCCACGACGTGGTCCATGTTGACGAGGTGGCCGGCCTGGATGTTTCGCTGGGCGTGGGACTGGAACGCTCTGCGACGAGGTGGTTAGCTTAGACAAGAGAAAACAAGAAAAAAGCATCGTCGCAAGGTTTCGACATACTCGGGGTATGCGACGTCGACGAATCGGTGCTTGTTGGAGGCGTTCTCAAAGAGGTTTCGGTCGAAGCCGGCCTGCTCCATGGCCTTTGTGTGCAGCGAGTTGATGGCCTCCCAGTCCTCGGCCTTTGATCGGTACTTGGTGAGCAGGTTGGAGACGTTCCAGTTGTCCGTCTCCTGGGGGCGGAACTGGTAGACGAGGACGGTGCCGAGGAAGGTGGCGACGGCAATCACGGATCCTTTCTATAGCGCAACCTGGCAGTCAGCGTCTTGTTCTTGTCTTGTCTTGTCTTGTCCTCCGAAACACCATCGAAGCAGAACTGATTGGCGGATTCTAACCCCAAAGGACTCGTTGACGGGAGCAGCTGAGTGGTGGCCGTGGCCGTGACCGTGGGCGTCAGAGGCGTAGGTCCGGGACGTCCGCTGCAGCTGGCGGGCGGCGCAGACTGCCCGTGATCGTGCGGCGAACATTCTGGCGGCGCGGGTGGACGTCAATTGAAGGTGCAAAGCGGGCGCGATAAGGCTGAGGCTGAGCGTTGAGACTGGGCTTCGAGTTGAAGTCGTCGCCAGATGTGGGTTGCGGATGACATAATGCACGTGGGCCAATGACGAGGCTGCTGAGCAACTCCCCGCCATTTTGAGGGCAGCTCCCTGTTAGAAGCTCGGATATGGTCCTACATGCGTGATGCTATTCACTTTGATAGGAGCGGTAAGGTCTGCGGATTGACAAGAGCATTCAGCTTCATTCTTGGCCAATCCAATTACTACCTACCTGGGCTTTGATTCCTTCGTGGTGCTACGTACCTTATCCCCGTCTTTCAGCCAACCAGGTCACGACGAGAACGCCTCATTGAGACATTTTGCGGTTGCAACGAGGTATTGGCTGGTCTGTTTAGCCATGAACTGCTGTTGTTGGCTCTGCCATCAGTGACTTGCCTCATTGCTACAGCACCTATAAGCAGAGGATCAGATGCCGGTGAAGCTGCACTGCATCGTGACGGCATCAATGACAGCGCGGGAGAGGTGATTCCGTCCAACCGGCCGATCCAAGCTCCGCGACTGTGATAGTGTGACTGATGGCCGACGGCTGGTGGCGTCGAGCCGTCTGGCATGCTGCAGACCGGTTCGTCTAGATGCCCTTTGGCTATTGGGCCGTGATGAGGGAAGGATGTTGCCCAAGGATGCTGAGTTGCTACCTAATGTGGTCAGTTGGGTTGGAGTGTGCAGGTGCTTCGAGCTGGTGGGATCCAAGCTCGAGCCCTCAAGGCCTATCCAGGGGTGCCGAAACTATAGCCAGTCCGCAAAGAACAGGCATAGGGGCACTATCAGGAATGATTCCATGCTTTCCTTTTGAATGTTCAAAGTCGCACATGGGCGGACTTGGCCCTGATGATGATGGAGGCGCCATGATTGGGGGCCTTGCCAGCACATACCCGGCACCAACAGGCTCCGTATTCGCATCCTCCATAACAGGGACGGAGCACGGCTGAATCGACCAAAGCCACAGCTGCACATTCCAAGGAACACATGCCGAAACACTCAGGTTACGGTATACTACACGACTTTTCAAGTCATCTGGGCAATGTTTGGCAGAAGTTGGGCGTTTGTTGCTTGTACCTAGTATTTCCACGCACGCGGTACAGCAGCCCTGCAAACGGAAGGCGCCGTATCGTGCCTCAGGTATGCATCTTATCGAGCTTGAGGCAAAAGGGGGAAGGATGGCGAGATTCTGCCCTTGTCCACTTCCACCTCCCACCTACAGGCACATCTGCACGGGCTCAGACCAGCACGCATGCATCCCGCAGCCACCTGATGGAAAAAAAGAAATTCTGTCCTCCCCTTAGGCAATGCGACTTCGCAGGCCGGCATCCGTCATCACATCACACAGCCCGTCACCGCCCGCTCGGCAACAGCGGTAATCATACACATGGAACCTCCCCTTGACGACAGAGGCTGGCGGCGAACCAGAGAAAGCAGGGCCATCTCGGCCAAGGCCAAGGCAGCGCCATGTCACTACTACCGGCCGAAGCAGACGAGCGTCCAGAAGGAGCCGTCGTCTCCGCCATCCCGTGCAGGGCACATGCATATGATACGCACCAAGTGGTTGATCGGTGTGGGGGACGACGCACGACGAGGTCCACCTCGGTGAGAGCTGCTGACGACGCCATAGGCTGCTGCACAAGGCCTGCGTTGGGTTCATTTGCCTATTTGGCTGGCATCTCATGCAAGACGCCTGGCGCTGTGGTTCGTCGGTCGAGAGACTCCCGAGCTCTGGCTCGCTTGCCTCGAGAGACTGACTCCTGGCAAGGGGATGCTGTTATGCTCCTCCCATCCTGGCACCACGCGTCTGTCGTCCTACGATGCCGCTGATGATTGACCGACCCGGGCAGTCCACGGCAAACATTGCAGGGAGGTGAATCCCGATCTCATGGGCCAGGGTTCTGTCTCATGTCATGGTTACTCAGACCACACGCAAACCGTTGAGCAGCAAACCATGCTGTCGGGTTTGCTGGCGACAGCCTCCCTGGAGCGGAGTGACCCGCCCATCGCCTTCAGCCTTTTCTGTTTTGCTTTTTCTCAGCTTGCCTCTGGATCAACGCAGCTGTCGACTGATAGCTGCATATGCTACCCACAGCGGAACCGCACGGCACTGGCATCATCAACTGGGATAGAGACGCGGATACGGACAGGGACGCGAATGAGGCAGGAAGAGGGCCGTGGTATCGCATTTCTGCCTCCCCTTCCCCAGCCCGGACCTCTCTGCGCTATGATGGATGCCGCTGTCAGTGACTCTCGGATAGCTGCAACCGCGTAGCAGCTCCGGACGAGCAGCTCTGCTAATACGAGGGCTTCGGTAGGATGCCCATTGCCATGCAAAAGCGTGTCGTATCCTTGGACGACTGCACCTTGCCGGCTCGCCTTTGTCGGAAGCAGGCCAAGCTCTGTACCTGCGTTGGGTAACACACATTCGGGTCCTATCTCCAAGTTGATCAGTGGTGTGTCACATATATTCATGCCTTCTCCTGGAATGCAGATGTTGTGATGTGTGTGATCTACCTTGCCGAGTATAATACTCGGGCGTCATCCTGTGCTGTCTGGCGTCCTCGTTCGACATCGGACCAGACGTTCTCTGCCTATTGAGCGATCATCTGGCTTCGCAGAGTACGTAGTCTTCCCCCTTCTCGTTTGTTTCTCTTTCGGTGTTGTCCTAACGAGACTGGGCGGCAATAGAGTCACCAGAGTCGGCCGTGATCAACCGCCGCTGAGACGGGACGGGACGGCACGAGCCACTTTGTGCTCGTTGGGGCCCTGATACTGCAAGCCGTGAGGGAGTCGGGTCTCAATTCACGGTCCAGTTCTGTCCGTCCTGCGAGCATCGCCCTTATAAAACCCAGCATGGCGTCTCTCGCATTGCCTGCCAGTAATACTAGGGCTTCGTCGCCGATTCTTGCAGCAATCCCCGGTTCTCTCCGCACGTGGCTCGCTTTCCCTGTCGATGTTGATGCAAGTGAAATGGGCTCTTTTTGGGACGTCATCTGCCGATGCAACAAGTTTGACGAGGCTCAGAGTGCGGCCATGTGGGAGTTTTCCATCCTGGACAACTCAGTCCCGGTGGGGTATATGCTTCCTGAGCATGTCGCCGAGATGATATGGGAGGGCACGAGCTTCAACGTCTCCAGATCTGAGCGGAGGATACATCTAGACCCGGTTGTCCGGCCAGGCGACGATGTTGTCGAGATATGCCGGCGCGAGTTCATAGCCCTCTGCGAGAAAAATGTCGACAGGCTCAACGGCTGCTTCCGAAAGTGGCTCCTGAAAAGATCCGACTTCCACCCCATCCGTGGCCTCGACGAAAAGCTGGCTGGCCTGGTGATTGCTTCGCCGGCCAGGGGCATCTTTGGCATCGTCACCACTGGGGTCCACATGAACATGTTCACCGTGAGAAACGGCAGAATCCACGTGTGGGTGTCGAGGCGATCCCAGAATGTTACATATGCCGGGAAGCTCGATCAACTGGTTGCTGGAGCCATGGATCCAGGCGATAACATGGAGCCGTTGATGACGCTGAAACGCGAAGCCATGGAGGAAGCAGGTCTGGAAGTCGATGCCGCGTCGCACACGGTGACTTGGAATGGTGCCTATGTGGGCAAAGTCACTGCCGAGTCGCTGATATCGTTCTACGACCAGAAGGACCACATTGCCGGCAGCGAAGAGGGCCACGTTGAGCCCGGAATCCGGTACACTTTCGACTTGGAAGTTGGCCCCGACTTTGTGCCGCATCCCCAGGAGCCGGAGTCTATCGACGGCTTCGTGCTCAAGACGGTGGAGGAGGTGAAGAGGGATCTGAAGAATGCCGAGTGGAAGCCAAATTGCGGCCTCGTCATGCTGGACTTTTTGCTCCGAAAGGGCGAGATCAAGGAGGGCGACGACGAGAATTTCGGGCTGCTGCGACGCGGTCTCGCCAGAAAGCTCCCCTTTCAGAACCTGTGAAGCTGGACTTTTTCCATGATGGAGCCGGGCGGATGAAATTTGTGTGATGGCCTTGTGTGATGGCCCAGAGCTGGGCTCGGGCAGCGTGTAATGAGGATCGAGATGTACGTTGAGTCGATTGTTCGGGTTATTTGGTTTTCGCGATCGGGTTGTTTTCTGTTTCGGTAGAGATCCTCGGGTCGAATGCGCAAGCTGTTGGTCTTTGTTTTGCTAGCAATGAAGCTTTCTTGGCCTTCCAGTAGCCAGTGCCTCCTTTTCCTTCTGTTGTCTCGAGTGTTGGTGATGGCGATACACAGGTCTGTTTCGATGGCCGTGTAATGTGTTTTTCCTTCTTCTTGTTTCTTTCTTTTCTCTCTCTCGTATCCCATGCTACGCAGGTGGATGGCAAGATGAATGTGCCGCGGCACGAAAAATTGGTAATCTGTCTTACAAGAAGTCTTTACGGCGTACAGGGTAAGTTTGTAGTAATCTCGGAACGGCAACTTGGACAAGGGCAAGGTTTAACGATGGGCAGCTCGTCGATACGGCTGGTTTGAACAAGTCTTAAGTATTAACATTCCCGGGGATATCTTTTTGCAGTAGTTTCAGGCTGAATTCACGCAAGGATGTGCAGGGTTGAAGATAGTATAGACACTCGGGATATTTTGTTTGCTACTTGAGCTTTGACTGGGCCTGTCGATGGGATGTGATGCGGCGCTGCGTCTGACTCGTATATTCGTCCCGTTCTGCTTTATTTGGTGCAGTCACACGGTAATAATACTATCGGAGAACGGAGAAAGAGAGAGAGAGAGAGGGAGATGTTTGATTTTCTTATCGTAAATTACTGCGTTTGCTGGTGGTGGTCCAAGTGTGTTCTCTGAGACTTCACTAGACGCAAGGCATAATGCAAATGGTATCATATGCATGCGCTCTGTCTGGTGTCATAGCACAAGATGTGTCTTTGACAGCTCCATTCTTGCATCTATCCAGTGACTGTGACGACAGCTAGGTAGACTAACCATTCGTCTATCCTTAGGTAGATTTTTAAGGAATAAGATAGAGTAGGCTACAACCGATCTCATCTTGGCGCAGGATGAAGAAGAAGCGGGAAGCGGGACAGATGGACAAGACAGGCAGTAGTTCGGGGCTTTTTTTTTTTTCGCATCCTTTCGTCCCGTGGCGACTCAGCTCTTGTAAACAGGGGTGGGGGGGGAAGGGGTGTGTCTTGAGGAAGAGGAGATACATAGTCACTGGGCGTTGGTAGTATCCAGAGCTGAGGTGTGTTTCGCCGTGTTTCTTGGGGGACCTTGGGGACGATCTACTTTGTTACGACTTGATTTGCATGAGAATTTGGGTTGGTTTTTGCATGAGCCAGTAGGTATGTAGGTATGTCAGTATGTATGTATGTATGTATGTATGTATGTATGTAGGTACTCGTATATGTAGGTAGGTTGCGGTTTGGGCATCTGGTTGGGCTGATATCCTGGAGGAGACGTGCATGTTTGCGCTCACCAGAAGATTGTCTGTGTGTGAAAGAGAGAGAGAGAGAGATCGAGAGAGAGAGAGATCGAGAGAGAGAGAGATCGAGAGAGAGAGAGATCGAGAGAGAGAGAGAGAGAGATCGAGAGGCAGCCAAAAGGAAGATGGAGAAGATTTCAAGTTGACGGAACAAACATGTTGGACTGAATCTGGATCAATCTCCGTGCCTTTTGCGTCTCACAAGAGCAATGAGGCTTATTACAGACAGAACCCTCGATCAGGGGTCTCGGAACGAAAAAGGATCTCAAGAAGATGTGACACAAGCACGACTACAAATTTGTACTGTAGTAGTACCAGCACATAAAGTACCCGCACCCGTTGTCTCTGCTGCGGCCAAATTAAGAAACAAGATGCGCCTTGTTTTCTCCGAACGCCGTCACCTTGTTATCTCTCCTCTGTCAGGTCTCTTGTTCGGATAGATTTACTAGTATTACTACTACTAGTCGCAGCACTTGTTATGCAAGGGAGGCAGACGGACGAGGGGCTGCGTGGCGCGGCTGCAGGAGTAGTAGCACAGCTTTTTTTTTTTTCTCTCTCGACAGCCGCAGCTTTGTGATGGCTTTGACAGGGGGTGGTGGGAGGTAGTATTAGTGGCCTGCTGTGTGTCGGCCGGAGGGGGGGGAGCTGAAGCTGATGTTGATCGGTTGCCTCTTTTTTTCTTGGCTTTTTTATTTTTGGAGGTTCTTTTGTTTCTGTTGGCTTTTCCTCATGTGAGGGAGAGAAGACAGGAGACAGCAAGGTGGATGAGCTGAAGAAGAGCTGAGCAAGAGTGTCTTATTGTAAGGTGGTTAGATATACATAGTATGTCAGTTGTTATAAGTGAAAGTGAGGAGACGATTCCCGATCCTTGTCAGTAGTACTAGTAGAGCCTCGTTTGTATGGAGGAGTAGTCAGTTGAGAACTTGGACTATGGCCATGACTATTGCTCTGCATATCTATTACTACCTAGATCGTTGATAGTCTAGCCGTCCATCACGGATCCCTCCATCTCATGCAATGCACCCCGTCGGAACAGATCATTCTGGGGGTTAATTCATCAAGGCTCGCAACGCCATGTGATTGATTGATGGCTTCTCCTCCCCCTCCCCTCACTCTCTCTCTGTCTCCTCCTCCTCCTCTTCCTCCTCCGATCCAGCTCATCTAACCGCGGGATCCACCACCACAAATCAGAGCCGCTGCAGGGGTGGTTTTGCCGTCCGCCTGGGGGCTGAACGATTCGGTTACTGCCTAGCTTTCGATAGATGATGGGCAGCCCGCTTTTTTCTTTTTAAGCATAGTTTCTGTATTTATTTGTTTTTGTCTCTTTCTTTGCTTTTTTGGGTATTTATCGTATACGATAGGCAGGTACCTATTCTGTCCGGTTTCGTGGCTGCGGGTGGCTCGCGGGCTAATGCGTGTTGGATGGAGAATTGGCGAGGCTTGGACAAGTAGGAGGAGCATATGCAAGCCACTTTTTCTGGGGTGTGCTCTTTGTACGAGGGAGCGAGCAGTATGTACGAGCCGTATGTAGCTGGGGAAGATATCGTCCTCTTCCTCTGTGTTGTTCTCTGGGGGTTGGGAGGGGTGTTGGGTGTAAGTGTATCGTCGGGGTTCTGAGTGAGTGAGTGAGTGAGTGAGTGAGGCGGTTGTGCCTGTTGGCAGAGCCGCATGTGGGCGGGAGAGGCGGTGGGAGCGACGGTCCTCTTCTTCTCGGTCTTTTTGACTCGACCTCGCCATCTCTTCTTCTTCTTCTTTTCTTTTCTTCTACTGTCCTCTGTTTAGGAGAATCGTCAGGGTAGAGCGTCTTGCTTGCTCTTGACTGGCGTTTCCCCCCTTTCCCTCTCTTGTGCTGTCGACAAGATCTCCGTACTAGTTCAGCTGAACCGTTGCTCTCTTCCTCTCTTGTCCATCCCTATATACTGTATACGTTTCGAACATATACCAGAAAACATAGGAAAGAAAACTCTGTACCATCATTGTCTGTCTTTATATCTCCAAATCACTTATACAAACACCACCATCCCATCACAACCACCGCACCAATGCATCACAAACCAACAACAAGCCTCTTCCTCCTCCTCCTCGGCGCCGCTGCTGCCAGAGCCGACAACAGCAACAAGCCAACCCCCAGATCCG
This sequence comes from Trichoderma reesei QM6a, assembly GCF_000167675.1. NCBI lineage: Eukaryota > Fungi > Ascomycota > Sordariomycetes > Hypocreales > Hypocreaceae > Trichoderma > Trichoderma reesei. Next base: position 1,586,607 of record NW_006711151.1, read on the forward strand.
GCCCCGACGAATCATGGGCATCGCCGGCAAAAGAGACCGTCGCCATCACGGGCCATGCATTCGAACAGCAGCTCGCCCAGGGCTGGTCCCCGCGGCCGACGGAGGCGCCCAAGCCGCTGATGGGACGCATGATGGTGCCGCGGGCAGATGACTTTACCCTGGGACCGCAGACGTGCGGCTTCATTCCGGGATCTGCTGGGAGTGAGTTGCTTCTCCTCCTTTCCCTTATTTCGTTGTCTTGCCTTTGCCTTGGGTTTGATAAATGGAAGATGTGGAGTTGGAAAAGGGGGGCTGACTTTTCCCATCAACAGGGTCGCTCACTTGTGTAAATTCCGCCCACACATGCGCCGTTATCCAGGACTATGTCGGCTGCTGCGAAATTAACGGCGAATGTAACCAAATCCAAACGACGTGCATAGACTACAACGCCTCCCTGGACGGCGCCTGCGACCTTCCCTCCAACTACCACACACTCTGCTGGTAAGCCTTCATCATCCCATCATCATCTTCCCTTTCCCCTTCCGCTCCTTTCAAACCCTCGAGAGGTTCTTTCAGCTAACACTGACAAATTTTCCTTCACCAGTGACACATCTTCTCTCCCCAACTGCTACACATGGGTCATCTCTACATCCGCCTCAAGCGATGACGCAGTCGGTTTGCACACCATCCTCGCCTGTTCCCCGCGAGTAGGCCGAGGAACTCTCTTGACTGTCGACCCAGGCTGGTCCTCGACGCACAAGTTCGACCCCACGACCACAAGGTCCTCGAAGTCATCATCCACGACGTCGACGACTTCGACCCATACAGCTTCGCACAAGAGCAGCAGCACGCCTGTCGCCGCCATCGCGGGGGGAGTCGTCGGAGGCGTAGCCGCGCTCGGGCTCGTCGGCCTGGCGGCATTCCTCTTCATCCGTCGTCGACATAGACCACAGGATGCTCCTCCCAACGCAACCCTAGGCGGAAACCCTCCTCAAGACCAGACCCCTCCTGCCCCTGGCGGAGGCGGAGCTGTGTATCCCGCGGGCGTGCCGGCTGCATATGCCCCCGTGCAGATGCAGCAGCAGGGTTATGACGCGCAGCACATGAACCAGTATGGACAGCAGGGCGGCGTCTATCCGCAGCAATACCAGGGGCAGTATCCGCCACACCACCAGCAGCAGTATACTTATCCTGCGGGGGTGAATGGTTCAGCGCCGGGCGTGTTCAAGCAGGGTGATTTGTCGCCGCAGCAGCAGCATTCGCCGCATCCGACGGAGTTGGCGGCCACGGCTGCTGTTGGGGCGGAGACGAACAGGGCGGAGCTGTCCAACTAGAGGGAGATGTAGAACTGCGATATTAGGGTCGAGGACTGTTGGATATGATGTTTGTATCATGATATTGGTTGGAGCTATGTAGGTCAATGTCAGTCTTGTTCGGTAGAGCTCTTGGGTAAACAGCTTGAGATGGAGTCATGAAAGGGTATGGAACATAACGAGGGGCGCCTTTGTTTGTTCTCAAGGCGCAGGGTATATAATTGATGTATTAACATTGAGAATGTACGATCAGTCCAGAAAAGACGACGAGTAAAGGCACAATGACCCGTTGACGCTTTCGATGGGGTATTCCAACAACTTGACTTGCGACCGTAGCTCTACTCCTTTGTCGCCCTATCCCAAAACTGCGGCCAGTTGACGACCGTGTTGGTCGTGCGGGCCTCCTCAGCGGCAAAGACCATTGCGTGGCTGCGAATGACCTCTTCCACGGTGCACCCGACAAACTCGTTCTGTGCCTTTTCCGCCTCCCATCCATGGTTCTTGACGCGGTCGCAGGCCAGAACAAACTGCCTCGTCAGGCCCAAGTCGCCACCGCCATGCCCCTTGTGTTCGACATGAGGAGTGTATACCGTCTGCTTCTTGGTGTTGAAGTCCTCCACGACAATCTTTTCCGAGTCCGTGTAAATCTCGCCGTGCTCGCCGTAAAAGTAGGAGAAGCGGTAGCACTGCTTCTTGGTCTGGGCCACCATCTGAATCGTCACCCGCTTGGCGGGCTTGACAGACTCGGGCCAGGTAATCGTGACGAACTGGTCGTCGCACACGTCATTGTCTGCCTCAAAGACGCATCGTCCGAACCAGTTGCGCGAGCTGACTTGGTCCCTCGGGGTAGACTCATCATAGTCTTCCTCTAGAGCCTTGGTGACGGCAGCACTGCGCTCGTCCAGGGTCTTGTAGTCTTCAATGTCGTGCACGACGGTGGTCAGGGGCCAGTCCGTGTTGCCAGTCCCGACTCCCTCGCAATTGGCGCTCAGATATACATTCTTGGCGGAATACTTGCAGCCCGAGTCGCCCAGGGGACACGTCATGCAGTTGGTGGCCGATCCAGCGGCAGCAGGCTTGCGGCTCTTCTTGAAGAACTGCAGGCCGCCAGAGGACGAGACATACTCGGGCAGATGGGGCTCGCCTTGGCCCGCCTTTTCCGGCGAGCAGAGCAGCCACAGGATGAGGTCGACGTCGTGGCAGCACTTGGTCAGCAGCGACGGGCCCGACGTCTTTGAGTTTCTCCAGTTGCCTCGCACGTACGAGTGCGTAAAGTGCCACCATCCCACGGGCTCTGTGTGGACGACGCTGTTGATGTCGCCAATGACCTTGTCCTCGACGAGCAGCTTCCTCAACATCATGTTGTGAGGGCTGTAGCGCAGGACGTGGCCAATGGAGAAGATGCTGGATTTGAGCAGGGGCTTGAGGGACTTGTATATGTCGAGGCAGTCTTCCAGGGATGGCGCAAGAGGCTTCTCACACATGATGTGAAGGCCCAGCGGTGCCAGTCCGACAACGACTTCTCGGTGCATCTGATCCTGGACACAGACAAAGGCGCCATCGACTCCTTTGGGGACATTGCTCTCGCCGTTGGCAACCCGCTGGCGCCGCTTCTGCTCGTAGTCGACAAAGTCACGCCAGTCTTTGAATATCTGGCCTTCTGCAGGGTTGTTGGTGCCCCAGATGTGCTGCTTTCCCAGCGTCTCCCGTCGATACGTGTCGGGATCAGCCACGGCTGCCACGACGCCGTTGCTGGCGATGTCGATGCCCCTGGCGTAGCCGATTCCTCGGGCTCCGGCGCCGATGATGATGAAGCGAGGAGGGTCCTCGGACATTTCAGGCCGCGGGAGCGGCTTCACATGGGGGTCGTTGGAGACCTTGAGCGAGGCCATGGCAATGACGGACCTGAAGCTGCTTGGGAGTCTTGTTGATATCGGCCGAAGGAGGCTGAACTGCCGTCGATGGATGCAGAACCCGAAGTATATGAAAGCTCCGTATTGGTATAAATAGTGGCCATCAGCCGTTTAGCCAGGGACGCCATCAATGAGCTCTAGCAAGAGGCTTTATCCAATCAGCTTCAGCTGATTCAAAGCATCGCAAGCATTGGACAGACAATGTTGCAACGTTCCAGTGCTGGAACCGCTAGCGATGAGGGGGAGGAGCATCATGGCGCAGCTTATCGAGGCCTTGCTTGTATGGATGGGGAAAGACTTGAGGGGGGAGAGAAGAGGCCCGGATTGAGGGGAAGCGGAGAGAGGAGAGCCTTGGATGACTGGTGGAGGGCAGCCACAGCGCCACATGGCTGCGAGTACAGGGGGCTACAAGGGCCCTGGATCGCTGATTGCTGGGCCCACCGGTCGCTAAAGCTGCAGGATAGGGCGCTGCAGGGCCTGAAGAGGGGCCTGAAGGGGCCTGACGCTGCAGGCAGTGGAGGATACCTGTACCAGACCCAATAGCTCGAGTTTTCTGATGGCTTCCTCTCGGATCGACAACACACGATTGGAACTTGAAGAAGAGCTGCCCGTCGCCAATGCTGGGGATCCATTGCTTGGGCAAAGACTATTATCACTCTCCCTGTTTCTCTCTCTTTTCCATCTCTTTGTCCAATTTCCCCGCCGTTCAGGCTCAAACTCAAGCTTGGGAATCAACGCCTGCTGTGTGGTTACATCCGATCGTCGAGCATGCCGGTATCCGAGTCTACCAGCCAGGCCGCGGCCATGGATGACGCCCTAGTTTGGATCGATTGTGAGGTGAGAGAGCATGATAGAATGTCGACGGTTGGCACACTTGGTTGTCCATCTGGAAGCCCAACCCTCTACTGATCTGCGTGCTTACCGCGGTGATGCCGTTGACGTGCAGATGACCGGCCTGAACCCAGACACGGAGGAGATTCTGGAAATCTACTGCATCCTGACGACGGCCGACCTCGACATCGTCGACCCCGAGGGCTTCCATGCCGTCATCCACTGGCCCAAGTCGCGGCTGGACCAGATGGACGACTGGTGCACCAACACGCACGGCAAGTCGGGCCTGACGGCGGCCGTCATCGCCTCGGACACGACGCCCACGCAGGCGGCAGACGCTCTGCACCGCTACATCACGCGCTTCGTGCCCAGGCCGCGCACGGCGCTGCTGGCGGGCAACAGCGTGCACGCGGACCGAGCGTTCTTGCGAAAGGAGCCGTTCGCAAAGGTCGTGGAGCATCTGCACTACCGCATCCTGGACGTCAGCTCCATCAAGGAGGCTGCCCGGCGGTGGAGCCGGCCAGAGGTGCTGTCGAGGGCGCCGGCCAAGATGGGGCGCCACAAGGCCAGGGACGACATTCTGGAGAGCATCGAGGAGGCGAGGTACTACCGGGACGTGATTTTCAGGGCAGCCTCATTGTCGTCAGCGGCCTCTGGGGACAGTGGTTCGTGACGATGCTGTCTGTACCTACTTGCTCCGTACGATACTCCATATAAAGAGTAGCAAAACCTGCTCCATGTCAAGGCTCCCCGTTCGCCGTCGCTGTTCTCCGTTACCGCAGAGACCCAACCACAGCCAGAACCACAAAGAAAAAAGCACCCGATTGCGCCTGTTTGATGTCATTGTTGGTCGACAGCTCGGCTTCTCGTTGGACAAGGCGAGCTCCGTCGGCATTGGGAGGGTCGTGCTGGCACTGTAGCATGGCACTGTACTTGTGACCCTACCCAAGCCCATATTGTACAGTGCAGACGGCTCCCCGCCAGCACCGTCTGCCCCTCCACCATGCTCAAATCCCCACCACAGAAGCAGAGCTCCCCTCATCGCCCCTTATTAGTAGAGCTTGCCATCCCCTATTATCCCGCTTGCTTCAGCTTCTCTCGAGGCAATTTGGCGATAAAAAGCTCTTCATTAGCCTGTTGCTATTGCTTCTCGTTCTCCTCCATCCTCACTCTTATCCTCACCCTAGATCTCGTCTCTCCACCCTCCGCCATGAGCATCCAAACTGTCCAGTTCGAGCCCTTCCAGGACCAGAAGCCCGGAACGTACGTCATCGACTTGCTCTCTTCTCTCTCTCTCTCTTCCACGCGCAATCGAGTGGGAATCGCTGACACGAAGCTGAAAACCACACAGTTCTGGCCTGCGAAAGAAGGTCACCGTCTTCCAGAAGCCGCACTACAGCGAGTCCTTCATCACCAGCATCCTCCTGTCCATCCCCGAGGGCGCTGAGGGTACGAATCACCCCCATCCATACCAACACCACCATCGCCGTCAACATGTTAGAAGCAGCCCCATGCTAATGCTCTGCTCCTCCGCTCTTCAGGCGCTTTCCTCGTCATTGGTGGTGATGGCCGCTTCTGGAACCCCGAGGTCATCCAGCTGATTGCCAAGATCAGCGCCGCGTACGGCGTCAAGAAGCTGCTCATCGGCCAGAACGGCATCCTGTCCACTCCCGCAGCCAGCCATGTCATCCGCCTGCGCAAGGCCACTGGCGGCATCCTGCTCACCGCGAGCCACAACCCCGGCGGTAAGTCCCTCAAGCCGTCAGTTCATCAGGTCAAAAGGATCAAGAGGTGCTGACGACGACATTTGTTTCCAACAGGCCCCCAGAACGACTTCGGCATCAAGTACAACCTGTCCAACGGCGGCCCCGCCCCCGAGTCCGTGACCAACAAGATCTACGAGACGTCCAAGAGCTTGACCTCGTACAAGATCGCCTCGATCCCCGATATCGACATCTCCACCATTGGCACCAACACCTATGGCTCCCTCGAGGTCGAGATCATCGATAGCACCGCCGACTACGTCGCCATGCTCAAGGACATCTTCGACTTCGACACCATCAAGAAGTTCTTCTCCTCCCACCCCGACTTCAAGATCCTGTTTGACGGCCTGCACGGCGTCACGGGCCCCTACGGAAAGGCCATTTTCGAAAAGGAGCTTGGCCTCACGGGTGCCTGCCAGAACTGCGAGCCCAGCCCCGACTTCAACGGCGGACACCCCGACCCCAACCTGACCTACGCCCACTCCCTGGTCGAGGTGGTCGACAAGAACAAGATCCCCTTTGGCGCTGCCTCGGATGGTGACGGCGACCGCAACATGATCTACGGCGCCAACGCCTTCGTCTCTCCCGGAGACTCGCTCGCCATCATCGCCCACCACGCCAAGCTCATCCCCTACTTCCAGAAGAACGGCGTCAACGGCCTGGCCCGATCCATGCCCACCAGCGGCGCCGTCGACCTGGTTGCCAAGGCCCAGGGCCTCGACTGCTACGAGGTCCCCACGGGCTGGAAGTTCTTCTGCGCCCTCTTCGACGCCAAGAAGCTGTCTATCTGCGGTGAGGAGAGTTTCGGCACCGGCAGCGACCACATCCGTGAGAAGGATGGTCTGTGGGCCATCGTCGCCTGGCTGAACATCATCGCCGCCCTGGGTGTCCAGAACCCTGAGGTTACCCCCTCCATCAAGCAGATCCAGAAGGACTTCTGGAAGCAGTACGGCCGCACATTCTTCACCAGATACGACTACGAGAATGTCGACTCTGAGGGTGCCAACAAGGTCGTTGGCGAGCTCGAGGCTCTGGTCAAGGACCCCAAGTTTGTGGGCAGCACCATTGGTGGTAAGCATCTCCTTTTTACGTTGAATGAAACCAACAACAGCAGCAGCATCATCATCTGACATGTCTTTGTGAACAGAGCGCACCGTCACCAAGGCCGGCAACTTCTCCTACACCGACCTGGACGGCTCCGTCTCCTCCAACCAGGGCCTGTACGCCGGCTTCTCCTCCGGCAGCCGCATCGTTGTCCGTCTCTCGGGCACTGGCTCGTCCGGCGCCACCATCCGCCTGTACATTGAGCAGCACACCGACGACCCCTCCAAGTACGATCTTGATGCCCAGGACTTCTTGAAGGACGAGGTCAAGTTTGCGACGGAGCTGCTCAAGTTCAAGGAGCACATTGGCCGTGACGAGCCTGATGTCAAGACCTAAAGCTGCGGCGGTGATGGCGGGAATGATGGAAAGGAAGTTGTTTTTGTTTACGTTTGTGTAATGAAAGCGTAGTGCATGGGAGGCAAGTAACCCGGAAAATCGCACGAGATTATGCCCAGTAAATAGTTTGTTTAAAAGCAATGAATTACAGAATATGATGTTCATAAATGACATTGAGCCTATAAATCGTAGAGAGAACCAACAACATCGAAAAAAAATACGTCATCATCGTCGCCGTCAACTTGCCATAGCCTGGGGAATTTTGACGTATCTGAGGGCAAGCTGAAGTCCATGAAAAAACATCAACATAGTTGAAGATCCACGGAATAAAACACCACGCGAAAGAACATTGAAGGAGAAAGGAAAAAGAGCCACAAGTCAGATCGTAAACAAAAACAAACAGTTTCTGGGTAAAGGCGAGCATCATCAGTAACCCCGCTCATGTATAACTTTGTCGCTGCAGAAAGAAAGAATATCAAAACGCCAAGTCGCCTTGCAGCAGAAAAAGTTATAAGCGTGGCAGGTCGTTAGTTCATATATCGTCGTAAAGATGCGTGTAACAGAGATTGTTGAGAGGGTATAAGCGGAGAAACAAATGGACTGTGTGGCCAGGGTTGCTAGGGCAGAGTCGTCGAGATGGACTGATCAAACCAAAACCGTATAACAAGGTGAAAAAACAGGAGAAAAAAAAATATCAAGTCAAATCGCTCGAAATCAGGCTCGTGGAGTTGTTGGTCGAGATACGATTCTGGGCGTGATTGGTCTTGGGGTGATGGGCCGCGACATGTTTGACTTTGTCGGAATAGGGGTGAAGAGATCTTTGAAGCTTTGAGCGGCTATCACAATGTCATTAGCGGTCTGTTACCTTCAGAGATAGCAAGCACCAGGGGAAAGTAAAAATGGTGTCGTACCTTCCTCGCTGTAAAATTGAATCTCAAAGGAGCCTCCCGAACCCTTGCGCTGCGACTGTTGTCGGTACTGCTGACAGAACACGTACAGCTGGACGTCGGCCAGGCGGATCCTCTTGCGGCTGACGCGCTTGAGCCAGGTGGGCGACGCAGATTGATGGGTCACTTATCAACGATCTGTTAGTCGCCATTCCACGTCGATTGGAATGTCAAGGAGTAGGAGTGAAACTCACCAAAGGCTGTCCAGACAGGGCATTGGCGCAGCTCGCCCTCCCAAACGGCGACGTGGATGCGGCGGCCGCCTGTATACTTGTCTTCGTAAACGATCAAGGAGTGCTTGAAGCCGTCGTCTAAGATACACCTGCTCTATAGTCAGCAACGGGGCCGGCAGTGCTCGCAACAGACAGACGAGACTCACGCTTGAAAGAGCTTCTTTTCACCCTTGAGGGCGTATTCTTTGGTTCCCAGCTGGACCGTCAACGTGTTGCGGGACTTGAGGGCCAGGAACGTGCAGTACATGAGAATGAGCTCTGGAGATGTCGTGTTAGTGGCGAACAATCACAACGTCCATAGCTGCAATGAAGGCATCATCACCAAGGCTGATTGATGCAGCACAGAGATAAGCTGAACATACCTTCCCACGTCTGGAAGCGCAAAGTTGCCCAGAGCTTGGAGCAATTTTCGGATCGACTCCATCTCTTGAAGTGGATGGCCTCGTTTTCACGCTGGATGCACAGCTCGTGGACTCCGCGAAGCGAGAACCATGGTCCGCCCATGTAAAACGTTCGAAGAAGCAGATAGGGCGACCCATCCCGACCATCTGAGTAAGCGATAAGGGAAATCTTGTCATCATCAATGGGCCTGTCGTCTTGAATGAGCAAGCTTGCGAATGGCTCAAGGGAGAAAGGAACGCTTGTATGGGTAACCTACCGTCTAAACAAAACTTTGGAATTGTTGGGGATGCTGAGGTGACCCCATGGTCGATGTGGTCCAAACGACTCCGACCTGTCAAATGTCACGTCGATTAGTTAAGCTCACTATACCAGGGCGGCTGTCAATACTCACGGAAGATGGCTTTTGAAAGGCGAGCGAGAAGGCAATGGCAGGGAGAATATCTGCTCGGACCAGTGGATAGACTGCATCAACACATTGTTAGCTCTACATGGTTGTTCGTCAACCCGGGAGAGTCAGGCTGCTTTACCGGGTCCGTGTCTGCAGGCGGTATGGCGCCGTAGCGAACCAAGGGACCGGCTTGGATAGGGGGCGGAGCTGCTCATTTAGGTAGTCAGTGTCGATGCTTCTTATTCTCGATGTTGTGATCTTGTTCGCACTTACGAATTCCTCTTGCTTCTCGCAAATTCATGATCTGCAGGCGGAAGGCTTCCATCATGTTGAGGTCGAAATTAGGAGATCTGGAGAGGCAAGTCAGCAGCTTGAACTTTGGATCTAAGCCACCAAGGCGTCATACCTGGACAGCAAATCCCGAATGGCAGCAAGATAATGGTTATAAACGACAAACCGCTGCGGCAGCTGCAGACCGCCGGCCTCGTTGGTCATCTCATGGAACATTGTTCGCCATCGGTTGACTTTGGTCAACTTTTGATTCTCATAGTGCGTGGTAATGTCCCGTAGAGATCTAGACATGCAAGGCAGCACGGTGTTGAGAGGGTCCAGAACCAGTGGCACGCGGTCATGGTGAACTTGGGAGAGGTCGGCCAACTCGCGTAAAAGCAAGCTCGAAGTCCTGATTTCGTCGATGAGTGGCCTCAGGTGCCGGCGGTTTGCTTCTGGCAGGGCAATGAACAGGCCCTCGAGCCGCAGCCAGACACTGTCCGACCTGTCCGCCTCCAAACAGCACCCATTCAGCAGATGGGCGTCAACCAGAGAGGCATCTTCAATAGGCGACGAGAGCTCCATGGTGTGATTAAACAGATGATTATGTGACGAGTGGTAATAAAAGCAATACGAAGAAAAAATAGAAAGGGCAAATCTGGAAAAAGAGTCGATGAGACCTATTCAAGCATGACCAGTCGGGATGAATCAATGTTCGGCGGGTCGAGATGAATCAAAAGTGTCGAACCAGTCGGCGGCTCGACCCTATGTCTCTCTACTCCTTCTCTGCGGATATGCTGTTGGTCAAGCCGGTTCACGCACCGGAACCGATGGATTTTGGCTGGCCTTTACCAACAGCTAGCCTCTATACGATATAGGTACGATTGGAGCACAACGATGCTAGACGGTCGAAGGAAAGGGGAAGTAGTATAATGTGCGTGCAGAAGAAACTCTCTGGCCAGCTGTTGCAGCACCAGAGGCAGTCAAAGAGAGCCAGATAGGATCCGAAAGATGGGGTCGGAGCAGATCAAATCGAAACGTCGGAGTAGCAGGGTGGACCGGCAGTTTAAGTCGGGGCGGGGGGGACTGAGAGCAGGGCATGCAACATCAGAAGCCGGAAGCGTGGAGGGGCATCTGTCTCCCACACCGGTGGCAGCCCAACGCATGGGGATGATGGAAAGCAGGGAGAAGGGGAGAGTGATCAAGAGGCAAGGGCATCACCAATGCAGCAGCAGCTTTTGGGCCTCTGCGGCACTGCAACACTGCAACACATGCGGCACCAGCAGATGCCAGCGTGTCCGGCATAAATTGTGCACATGCTGCTCTCCTGCTGCTTTCCTGCTTCGCTCTGCGTCTCTCGAGCCCGAGTCGCCGCCGGCGGTCGAGCAGCATCCATCCATCGGATGACCAGCTGGTGCATCGCCAGAGTTCCACCACGAGGAGGGAGAGCCCGTCACCCCATTTGCGGGTGGCGGATGCGAGCCAGAGGAGGCTCGCAGCAGCGCCAGCAGCTCACAGTCTGCCACGAAAGCAAGCGTGTGTCGACCCGACGGTTTGCGGTGCATTGGGCCGGCACTTGCATGGCGCGATGCAGCAAAGCATGTTCATGTTCGTACAAGCACGCAGCCAAGCAGCCATCTGTTCCACCGAACGGAGGCCAGCGTCTGCACCAATTGGCTCGCTTGGGGTGGAGGCGTGATGCTTGCCAACAGATTAGCTGCCGGCATCTGATTGAGCGGTGATGCTCGCGAGCTTTAGCCCGTTGCGAGGATGTGGCTGGAGCATGGGGTTGGTCGTTGTCGAGGCTCGGTGCTTGTGTGGTTGGACTAGCAGCTCGTCAGCCTCTTCTTGTGGTAAACTGTTAATGCAAGGGATGTGAGACGAGGGAGGGGGAGAGGAAGAGCTGTGGCGAAGGAGCCGCAGAGCCGCCCTTGATGCTGAGGCTGGTGCCAAATGGCGGAGTGGTGGAGAGCAGAAAGGCGAGCTTACTCACGGCCCGGCCCTCCGTCGACCGGTTCTGCCCCCAAGCTTCGTGTGTTGCAGCAGCACTTCTTGCAACCATCGTCGCCATCCCTTCATTTTCTCTGGCTATGCTCACACTTCAGACTTGCAAGCTGACGGAGGTCGCTTCCGGGTTCCGGAGTCGTGAGGCTCCGCAAGCTTGGATTGATCCGAGCCGATTGCACACCGCCACCTCCTCCACCGCCCATCGGGATGCAGCCAGTTTACTGCCAGTCATATCATATGAGGAGCAGCTTAGTCACGATCTTGTGAGGCTGTTGAGAACGTGGTGAAGCGTCCTGAGAGGGAAGTGATGAGTGTGCTGATTGAAAATCTCTTGATTGACGTTAAACTGGAGGCGCGTCTTCAGTTGGTATAGAAATAACCTAATCTCTTCCAGGACAGTGCACGCAAATGTGGCAAATTGATCATGTTGTATTGATATTCTCAATTCATGGCATCGTGGCTTCATTGTTATTACGATGAATGAAGCTCACGCAGTTGTGTGATATCGCATTGTAGCTCTGCCGGCCACTACCCCGTCCACAATTACAAGCATGCGAGACCCTGTTCCGTTGAATTTCCGGCACCTGAAAGCAAATAGTACGCAACCCATTCCGTGCATTCGTACAACACCGTCCTGCCCAAAAGACTGAAGAAGAAATCGACATCACCAGCCAGGGCCACGAGGCGAGCGGCCGGTTGCCGTTCTCCTCAGCCCAAGGCTTAATGAATCATTGCTGAAAGAACCACCATAGTCATGATCCTGGATTTTCCACCACGGCTGGCCCCCAGCTTACGATGAGTCCTCCTCCTGATCGGCCTGTCCAGGCGGGTCAGCACGCGTCTCATCGGAGGCCAGTCGACTCAAGGACTAACGTTGTAAGCCTGCTTCTCATCCTCGTAGCGCTTCTTGTCGGCGGCAGCCTTGGCCTCATAAGGGGCACGCTGCTTGTCGTTGAGGGCCTTCCACCGCTCGCCGAGAAGCTTGCCGACCTGGCCGAATGAGATGCCGGGGTTCTCCTCACGCACGTTCTCACGCTGCTCGTTGGCGAAGAACATGTAGGCGGAGAGACCGCGCTTGGGAGCGTTGGGGTCTTGCATCAAGTCAGCCACGAAAGGGTCCTTTGACGTGGAAAGACAGAAGACGTGAACATACCCTTCTTGGTGCGCTTCTTGCCACCGTCCTTGGCACCACGCTTTCCTGCTGCGGCCTTGGGCATTTTGACTGTGTGATTTTTCTTAGACAGACGGCGTTAGTTGTGCATGGATAAAAAGACGCGGAGAAGCGAATGAAGCCATGTTCAGAACGAGAAGGAGTGTGATGAGTCGGGCGCAGCCACAATCCCGCAAATGGTAGCGACTAAGCTTCACCCCAAAGGCAAAACAGACGACATGGCCAAAGTGGGATGTGGAGAGGTAGAGGCGGAGAGGTTAAGGATAAAAAGGGTAGAGAGGTAGAGGGGTAGCTTCTGGGGGTGCAGCTCATTGAGCTTGCCATGAGGTAGCGGGCGAGGCGATGGAGTGCAATTGAAGGTGGTTGCGCGGCAAAAACGGGACTTGAAGCTCAAAAAGTGCAACAAAGAGGCCATCTTCATACTTTGAAGAGGTTTTTGGTGCCTTCCGACCGACGAGCGTGGTTGCGATGTCGAGGTTCTTGACCTCTCCAAGCGACCGCCCGGGCGAGCGCGTAGCTGCGCTTTTGCTGAGGATGCGCAGGCAAGCGAGGATGTGTGATGGGAAGAGGCAGAGATGCAACGAAGGGTGCAGGGCCGCACTTTGGCAAAAGCACAGCTGCAGAGGCAGAAATGAGGCAATGAACAATGGGAAAAACAGTCAAGACCAGCGAAACGAAGGCAATGCGCGCGGCAGGCGACGTTGTTGCTGGTGACCTGGTGTTTGGCTGTGATGCAGGGCGACGGCGAGGTACTCACCAGATAGGCGCGTTGTGTTGCGACGAAGACGCGGGTGCTGTGGTTTGTATGGGAGGATTTTGTATGGGAGAATTTGTATGGGAGAGGGAGAAGGGGAGCGAGTGTGTATGGGGAGAGGGCCAAGCAGCCTTTTTACTATGGGCGAGTGATTGAGTGCGGGCTGCCGAGGGAACGCGCACACGCGCCAGACTGGCCTAAAGGCCGTGATTCAACTCGTCTAGTTTCTAGTCAGCAGATTGGATAGGATGTATAAAAATGTCACTATCCCTAGATTAGTAGGGATTTGCAGCATAAATGCAGGAAAAAATACCTTACTAAGAATAACCCTAGAACTCCCCCTGCTATTAATATACTATACTAGCAGGGGCTGTGTATATTTTTATAAAAGGCATAGTTACTAAGAAAATTATAATAATTCTGCTAAATTTAAAAGACAGTAAGTATAAAAGAAAACTATTTATACTTATATTAAATTATATATATACTATTTTACTAGTTTATTAAACTTTAGCTAAGTTTATTATAATGCTATAAACTTAATTACAGGCAATATCTTAAGCACTAGTTAGTTAATGCTAAATACTATTATTAACTGCTGTAAGGCTTAGGATAACCTTTATATAGCTATTTTTATATTAGTATTTATTACTATAATAGTTAAGCCTGTTAATAAAGACTTACCTAAGATACTGCCTATTAATAAAGAGGTATTAGATAGTGTTAAAAATACTAACCCTATCTCTTAAAGCACCTTTATTACTTTAAGAGAATACTATAGGCAGCTCTTAGGCTTGCTAAATGCATTATTTATTACCCTCTTTTATATAAAAAAGGCTGTGTTTTTTAACCTTTATTAGTGGCTGTATAATAATACTAGTGTAATAGGGAACTGGCAGTAGTTAATTAAGTAGAAGGTTATAATCTTCTTATAGATTTATGCATATAGTAAGCCTTAAAAGAATATAGTATTATGCTTTTAGATAAGCTAAAGTATAGTATTATAAGTCTTTTATAAATTAAAGGATCCTATATAGCGACTTTATATATAATTTATTTAGCAGCTAGATTTAATATATCTCTTGCCTACTATTAAGCTTAACGCTAAGTTCCTTACCTTTAATAGCATAATTAAGGCTATTAATAAAATACTTATCCTAGCTTATATCCCTTTAGTATATTAGTAAAAATTCTAGTTAAGGAAAAATAATATTTTATAAAATATATTTATAGCTATTATTTTTAATAGCCTATTTAGCTATATTCTTACTAGTGCTAAGGGATTTATTAATAACTTAGCTTTTTTATAGCATATACTAATATAGTTATTTATAATACCTTTTATATAATATTAGCTAGGTAATGCTAGCTTTAGTTTTTAAGTTAGTGTAATAACTCCTTATAGTAATAATATATATTATTATTTATAGGACTAGGGAATAGCAGACTAACGCCCTTAAAATAAAAAGGAACTTTTTAACTTATAGCATTTTTAAAAAAGAATTATTATTAAGTAAGTCTTTAGTAAATATAAGCAGAAGTAGAAGATTATATACTATAGCGCTATAAAGTATAAGTTCTTAAACTAGATTTATATTATATATGCAGTAACTAGTCTATTTAACTTTATTAAGCTTAAAGGGAGAATATTAAAGTAGTACTATAAGGAGGAATAACTTATCTTAATTAATTATAAATAAGATCTTATAAATTTAGCCTAAGAATATGCTAAAACTATTATCCTGCTATTAAATAAGGATGCCTTATATAAGTATATTACTTTATAAGCCTAGAGATATTATTAGCTTTATTTAAAATATAGTAATAATAATACTAAATTCTTTAATAGTAACTTTAATAACTCTAGTAGCAATCTTAGTAATAATAGTAATAATAGGATTAATAGTAATAATAAGGGTTAATAGTAATAATAAGAATAAAGAAAAGCTTAAGGCAGGTATTTAGGGCTAGATTTAATATTATAAAGCAGAATTTTAAGGCAGAGTGAATATAATAAAGCAGGAAATTAATAATCCTTTTACTAGGCATTATATTTTTAAAGCTATTTACGCTTTAATAAAAAGAAATTATAAATTTATAAGAAAATTAATTACTAATTATGCATTTTTTACTTCTTTTAATAGTATTAAATTCTATATTAATAGATTTAGCGGATTTTTATAAATTTAATACACTAAATAGCTTATAAAAGCCATGCCTTATTCCTTTATAAAAAGGAAGTAATTTTTTATTACCTTTTTAAAGTCCTCTGCTTTAATAGCCTGTTAGTTATAAATAATATAATACTTTATTAGCTGCTGCTATAAGTTATATACTGTAAGTATAAAAGTAAGCTTATAAAAGCTATTAGCTATTATAACCTCCTTTATAGCTTTTTTCTTTTTCTTAGCTATAAGGCTATTAGCTTAAACTGCTGCTAATAATGTTATTAATAATAATTATAATAGTTTAAAAAAGGCTGCCTAAAGCGTTAATAAAAGTGGCAGTAATGCTAGTATTAGTAATATTATTATTAGCTAGCTGGCCTTATTATTATTATTACTGCTATTAAGTGTTATAGTAAGGTCACTAGGTTTATTAGTAATAGTAATAGGCTAAGTTAAATCCTCTGCTTTAACTTAAGAATTTATTAAACTAATAATATCTCTTAGGTTAGTGTTTTAGCTGTTTATTATAAAGGCAGTCTTATTATTTATATTTATAATATTCTTACTAGCAGGCAGGTTATTTAAAAATATCTCTAGCTATAACTTAAAGGTAATGCTATTATTAACAGGGAGACCTTTTTTAATAACCTAACGCCTAATAGGATTATGCTATTAAATAACTAGATCCTAATTCTGCTAGCTTATTAATAGCTTCCTAGTCTTAAGGTTATATAAGGTGCTAGATATCTTCTTAGCTATTAAAAAAACTTGCTAGAATTTCTTTAAATACTAATACTTATTTTCTAGTTACTTAATCTTTTAGAGATGCCTTAGAAAGCGCTAAACTATATATAGAAGGAGGCTTTATAAACCTTCTTATAAGTATACTTTTTTTAATAAATTTATTAGGCCTTACTGCTATGCCTTAAAGAGTAGTAAGAGGAAGTAGAGGGTCTGCTTATTTAACTACTTAATAATTATATGCGTAGATATGCTAACTTGCAATAATAAGATAGCTGACGTTTAGCTTATAGTAATATATAAAATAATAGTAATACTATATAAAAGGAGGTATCTCTAAGTATAAAAGGAGGAGAGGCGTTAAATAAAGTTAAAATTAACCTAAAGGCAGTAAAAGTAAGGTATCTAGTTCTAGTCTAGCCTTATTACCAGGGTGTTTATAGTATAAGATATGCTGACCTGTAAATTTAATTAGCAAGATATATCCTTTTTAGCCGGCTTACTAAGAAACTAGACAAGTTGAATCACGGCTAAAAAGCTACCACCCACACACCAGCGCTGGCCTCTGCCCACGCTCGCTCACACTTTTCTGAGGGCTCCCCTACCTACTCCGTACTATGGAGGTACCTGCTCCTGGAGGGGTGACGGGTTCTGGCCCGGGTTGGGGGGGGTATGCACTACCTTCCATACTACTGACGCTGGGGGTACCTGCGCCGTGGCCGCGCCGCCGCTGGTCGCTGAGGTACCGCCCGTACTGGGTACGGAGTGAGCTGGCTGGCTGGCGCTTCTGGTGCTACTGTGCTAGGAGCTGCTGCTGCCATGGGTTCGAGGGCTGCGGATGGAGCACGCAGCACTGCTAGTACGGGTACGGCGACAGGTACTCGCAGGTCCTGGCCGGGTCTGGAGCGCTGCAGCAGGCGCTTTCCCTGTGGCCGGTCCGCCTGGCACTGGGCGCACACTGGGCATCGCACACTGGGCTGCTGGGCTGCTGGGCAGCGCAGAGGTACTCGTACCTGCTGGCGGGATGTGCCCAGAGGGTGAGTACCTGCGGCGGCAGCACGAGGTAACAGAAGGGAGGAAGAGAGAGACGGGCGGTTCAGCTGTCTTGGTCGATGCTCATGTTACGTCTATCCGCAGCCAGGCTGTTGAGCTGCTCTACTATTCTTCTCTGTGTGCGGAATTTGCTCGTATTCACAAAGCTTGATTTCCTAGAGGTAGGTAGGTAGACAGCGTATTCGCAGAAGATCTATTGATTCTTGTATTCCAGCAGCATCTTGTCGGAACGCAGCGGCTCATACTTCGATATAGTAGGTATGATGGCCCAACACACGTCAGGTCGATATCAACAGCTTCTGCCCATCAAACCAAGAGAACTATCTATCTCGCTACTCTCGCCGCCTCCTCTGCCTCCTGCCACTAGCAAGTGGCTCAAACCAAAAGCTCCTCAGACCAGTGAAGCCAGCATTTCGTCAGTGCCCGTGCTGCTGCTTCATGCTACGAGTACGTAGCGAGCTCTCACCTGGCGATCCGGCAAGCCTCATGCGTCCGTCCTCTCCTAGCTGAGCTCCCCCGTGGTCTCTCTGTCGTCATGGATGCCGTGCACGTTACGATAGCAGCGGCAGTCACAGGCGAGCGCTGCTTGGCTTGCTGATTGCGCAATACTGTACAGGTACGAGGCCTGCTTAGCCGTCCCCTCCCACGGACAGTACACGCCCTTTGTACCCCATCGTCCGCCGCGCATTCGGCACTGTGTACTTGCCCCAACGCCAGACCTCCGCCCATCCTTGGGGTGGCTGTACTTGTACTCCGTTCCTGCCTCGTACTCCGTACCAACGACGGGAGCGTCTCACCGGAGCGAACCCACCACTGATTGCTCGGCCTTGACTTGCTCTTGCCTCCCTGCACCTGCACCTTGCCTGCACCTGCTTGCACCTGCCTGCTCTTTGGCTGGAGGAAGGAGCGACACCAAGACCAGGAGCTTCCCAATTGATGCCTCACTTCATAGTATCTGGATATTAGCTCACGTCAACAAATGATGAGGCCTTTCAACCTTGAATCCTATTTGTAGATACTGCTGTTCCTATCTAGGTACCTAGTACCTATTCCTTTCTCATTACCTACTTGCTCCTACGACACAAGGGCAATGCCAGGTTTCTGCTAGTACTACTGACACCCTCCTCCAAGTTCTCTCTGTCCTCTGGCGGTGCCACACCTCGATGACATTGCCCGCAGCGGTATCGAGTAGTACCTCGTACTAACAGAGCACCCATGTTCTTGTTTTGCCGGTTGCGCTGCGAGGGCGAGGGCGAGGGCGAGTGCAAACAACTCAGACATCCATCAGACAGCCAATTCCGGCAGTAGCACGCAGTCCGGAGCACCATTCGCAATAGGCTGGATTGCAAGGTGCGGAGTTACCACATGAAAAGGACATTGTGGCTTGCCCATGCCCTCCGTGGCTCTCGCTCGCGCCTCTCAGACAACTCCCTCCCATTGCTTGCTAGTACTGACGAGATAGACTCTCTGGCACTCTGTCCTAGCCCTGCAGCGTTTGTGTGGTTCGCACTCACCAGGTACTTTGCGATAGCGTGTTAAATATTGGGTGCAGCTCCCCTTTCTTCGCCAGCGCGTGGATGCGCTCACTGCTGTGGTCCCAGTACTTAGGTATGTACCTACTTGTCCTTGTGCATAATACTACCTGACCGTCAATATTGCTGCTGCAGGTAGGTATCGGCTTCCTGTGAGTCTCAAGTCGGCTCAGCGTGGATCCTCATTGGTGTTTACGTACGAGAAGGCGGACGAAGCATGGCATGGAGCAAAGGTACCAGTTGGTATTACGGACCGCTGGCAGATTGCCATTTGCGCCTAGCAAGGTTGAGACCAAGGCCAAAGGGCATGTGCGTGACCAGTTGCATGCGCTTCTCGACTTGCATGCGGAAATTGGGACGGCCGCGATTCCATCACAAAGGAGGTACTTTTCGCGACAATGACTGGGCCGAGCACGATACATCGTCCAAGGAGGCCGTGGAAATTGCTATGGGTGGCCCAGCCAGGCATGGAGCTTCTCACCTCTTGCTCCTCACTGCAACACCACACTCGCATTGGCGTGCCAGAGAGTTGCGCCGACTGCTGCCAGAGCTGTTAGCGTGGAGCTTCTTTCGTGTCTTTCCCCTCACACTGGTCTCACGACTGGAACCGGGGCGTGCTGGTCATGTTTTCCCTTTGCCACATGTGCGGCAAGGTTTTGGGCGATTTTTGGCAAGGCACGGAGGGAGTCGACGATCTCTGTTGAGATAAGTACTGTATGCAAGTACATACTCGTACTCTGCTCGACTCTGTTCCGCGCGGCTGATGCTCCGTATTGGGGGCGAATTGCTTGATGGCCCAGTCGGGCTTTGGGTCTTCTCGAAGCATTGCTGAAACGAGATGCGGCAACCAGGCGTGCCGACCGCTGACCATTGCCATTGGCACCAGTCGCTCTTTTGTCGCTGATTGCTCCATCGGCTGTTCCGTGCTAATAAGTGCTACCGCCATTAAAACTGCGCTTTCGGCAAAGACTTGGGCCCTCCGTACTCGTACGTGGCAGATGTTCGACAACCAAAAGTTGTCGAGACCCGCGCCGCATACAGACGGCCCTTGTTGACCATCTGCGGTACCTGATGAGATGAATCGCAGAGACAAGGCCAGACAAAGACCCCCCTTTGTGCTACTGGATCTAATACCACGGGCTAACGTCTTGCAGACGCATTTCTCGATGGGCAAGCCAAAAATGTCAAGGTGTTCAGGTAGGAAGAGCAATCCTTCTCTCCCCTTTGAGCATCATCATGAAGATGCATATCTAGGAACAGCCACTTCTCACCAACGTCGTGGATAGACTGCTTACTGCTGGTCGCTTCAGTTCCGAGTTGTTGCAAGATGGAGCCGCGGCGAGCGTGGAGGGTGGTGCCACTGCAGGCTAAAGGCAGAGTTCTGCCATGGAAAGGGTGTACTTGTAGTGGTGCATGACGAAATGTACCGTCATACGACTTTTGCAGGTACTGGTACTTGGCCCTTGGTACCCCTCCAACGGCAGCAGAAAGCGCGCGAAAACCAGCAGTGCTCACAGATATCGGCAACTACTGACTGGTCCGAGTCCTTTCATTTTCCTGGCCATTGACGGTCATACGCAGCCGCACCGCTAGTACAGTACTGTACTTCGTACTGGGAGGCGATGGACCGAAGCCGCTGGCGGGAGCACAGGCGTATCAGTTGCGCGGGATATCACGGGCAATGCAGCTGAGATGACCTAGTATCTCAAGGTTATCGGCTTCCTCTGCTCGCTCTGGCGAGTCTAGCTGGTTTACAATGCTACGAATGCCTTGTACGGAGCACCGTCCTCAATTGAACCTGCCGTGCGGCAAATGACAATACGGGCAAATGTCGCATTGCTGAGCAGGGAAGACGGTGGTTCAGAGTGTGACGTTGAGTCGACTTGTCTCGTTTCAGTACGACAAACAGCAGCCACCTCGAGTACGAAGCACGAATAAGGTATGTGTGTACGCGGACCTCGAGTGGCAACCCAACGCATCCGTTCATGCGAGTACTTTGTACGCCCGTCAAGACATGATCGTCTCATGTCGGCGTCTTGTCGAGTTAGGCATTCCTGACCGGGTGCGTACAGACTACTACTCTGAGCAGGACACGAAGGTACCATACGAGTACAGCGTCTGGTCAGCCATTCCGACGCCTGCAACATTCCGAGGCGAGATGAACACTTCCTTGCTGCAACGGGATACTTTACAAGCAGATGCCGAGGACGGCGCATTGGGCATCAGCACGAAGAGCAAGCGAGAACCACTTGGCTGCTGTTTACATGCAGATAGGTATTAGGTAGTACTGCTGTAGCTATCTTGCAACCAGCCACCTGGCAGATTTACGGACTGGCTGCATGTGCTGAGTACCGCCGAGTACCGTATCGGCAAGGGGAACTGAACGTTGGGTGCGGCAACATCGTAACCGTACAGTGCTCGTACAGAAGCTCAGCGCTCTGCCCCCGACATTTCCCACCAGGAGGAGCCCAGATGCGTGTCGCTCAGAGGAGCCGTCTCGCAGCGGAAGCAACAAGAAGCTCCAGATACTGTGCGGTACTTAGCCTTGCCGTATGTACTCGTACCTTGCAAGCATCGACCCTGGCGCGCGCTGGTTTTCTGGTGCTTCTTACACTCCCCACGCACGCCTCCCTCTGCGAAAATGCGTGGGTTATTACTGATCAGACAATGCCTGCTGCTACCAAGTGCGGCGCTCCACTCGTCGACGCCTCTTTTTTGTTTGCGTGGAATAAACACATCTCGTCAATAACAAACGCGCTCAATGCGCCTGATGAGGTCGACGGACTGGGAAACCTTTTGCTTTGCGTGAACAGCAACATGAGACGTCTGAGCATGACCGCGGCATCCAGGAGCTCATCTCACCATTCAGGCATCCTTTGTTGAAAGATCCCCCTCAAAGCTTCGATGAACAAGGAGCCAGATGTCCGTCACGTGGCTCCCATCAGGTTCATTGGGTGGTCATAGCTCCTGAATCCCCTTCTGCCGCACGCAAGGAACAAGGCACAATGCGTTTGGATTGGCTGCCCAGCGCTCCCAATCTCGCTCTGGGCCCCCATCATGCTCCATCCTCGAGGCTTGTTTTTTTCCTTCTGTCTCTCTGCCCCTGGCGTCGATTTTTCTTTTTTTCCTTTTTTTCCTTTTACCTTTTGGGACAGGGCAGGTCAGCTGCACAGAGCTTTTCTGATCTTGCGCGGGTGCTGGGTCCAGCCACTGATTAGTCATGCGTATATAAGGCTCAAGGCTCTTCTTCCCACCTGTTTCCTTTCATATCCAGCCCCACGCGTAAAGAGGCGCGTTTCAGTGAACCGACGCGCCATTGTGTAAGAACATGTTGAGCACTGCTGGCTGTGGCTGTGATGCGTGTCTTCGTCATTGTGAAGTCGTGTCAAGGTATCTCGTAGTGGATCTAGAGGTTCGTCTGACGCGCATCGACCCAACTGCCCTCTCCAGTCTGATGACCAGACCCAGACTGTTCCGAGGATGCAGTCCCCTGGAAGTAGGCGTCAGCCATGGACCTGGATGACTGGAAGCCGAGGGCAACGTCTTCAGATGCCGGACCCGATGGCGAGGAAGTTGCTTGCTTGCTACGAAAGTTTCGATGACACTGAGCTTTCCAACAGCCGCCGGCATCTACCTAGTCTTCATCCTCAGGGTCTAATACGATGTTGCGCAGCTCCTCATCCGCAGCCCAATCGACGCCACTGCCAGCAACGATGCCACTAGCTACGCCCTTCATGACCTTCCACCGCTGCCTGCTGGCCTTGACCTCTCTCGTCAGCTTGTCCATCTCCCGCTGGACGTCGGGATCGTCCAAGCGGACGGCCTTGCGCTGCTTGGCCTGCTCCGCGAGCTCGAATACCTGTGCCGTAAGCTTGACGTTCTCGCGGCATACGCGTATACTCTGCACCTGGACGCTGGCCAGGTCGCGGCGGAGCTTCGCCATGCTGTCTGCGTGCTTGGCTACCGAGATGGAGGTCTCATCCCTCTGCTCTATGTAGGGGAAGAGGTCTCTGTATAGTTAAACCCAAGAGTTAGCTGCGGGGGGCATCCAAAGCCATGAGACTCAGCTAGATTTGGATTGTGTGATGAATACGTGCCGCTCTATTGGTGATGCTTGTGTGCCGCTGTGGACGGCCTTGAGGATGGGGTTTGCCATCATGACGGCCTCGATTGCGTCGTTGCGTAGTCTGTATCTTGCTCGTGCTGTGAGAAGGGCGTTTTGCGCCGCTGTGAGGTCCCCATCATCTTTTACGCCTGAAGAGCCGGATGAGCAAAAAAATAAAAATAAAACCATGATCATCTTCGCAACGACAACGCGTCTGGCATGTGATATTCTTACCGACTTGCTGCGCGTTGATGATGGCGATCTCGAGCCGCAGCTCCTGCAGCCTGTCGTACAGCTCCAGCACCTTCGTCTCATCTTCGGAGAGGGGCAGACGCGATTCACCGCCGTCGACGCCGGTCATGGCTTCGTCGGTCTCACTCATATTGTTTGCTGGCGTGTAGAACTCGCTGCACAGAGAGGGTTGCTGATTTGTCGAATTGGCTGACTTGGAGTCTCGGGCGGTTCGGTTCGAGCTTTGTCCTATTTTTTGACTTCTGCAGCCCTTGACACACAATGGACTGAAAGAGCTCTTTGGTTGGCTTTCAAGGGTGCTTGTGGCGTTGCGCGATGCTTTTCGCTTTGTGCCAAAAGGCAAGCCACAGGTGGTCGCGGCTTATCTAATGCGCCAGGACGGAGGTCGGAGGACGGATGCGCAACTGCTACAAGAAGTCACAAGGCACCGGTCACACTACCTGACGTGACTGACTGTCGCTGATAAGGCAAGGCAGGGCATCACCAGCATCTGATTTTCTTTGGGCTGACAGCCCTGAGACGCCCCTTTTCCTTTTTCTGCCAGTTCTTCTTGTCCTGTAGAGACACGACTTTGGCTGTCCATTTGCTGCCGTCCGATCACGACTTTGATTCCGCCTCGAACTACTACCGCCTCGTATGAGCCCAGCGCCGCTCTGTGCTTGACGGGAGATGTCTTGGGATGGCTACACAGGTGTTGATTGCCCATACGGGCCAGCGGCTGGAGGTCGATACCGCGCAGTTTGCCAGGTAACGATGTTCCCCTTATGTTGTCGAGTCGTCGTCGTCGTCGTGTCCGTGGCGCATGGGTTGACGTGGTAGCAAATAGTCTTGACGACCTGCGATCGTGGGTGGCTCGGAATAGCGCCGTCTCGCTGCAGCACATTGTTGCCTTGACGCCCCAGGGCCGCAGCGTGAAGTGGGCGAGTCTTCACGCAGAGGTATGTGGTAGCCAGACATCCAATGGAATAGGAGAAGCTATCGCGGCTGACGCTCCTTTAGAAAGAGATATACATCTACGACATCCGTGTCACGCAGCCGTCGTCTGCCGGCAGTGCGTCATCGCTCATATCGGAGGTCGCGCCGCCTCGCCGCCAGTCCATCCCGAACGCCCCGAACTCGATCGACGATGTCCAATCCATCAAGTCATGGCAGGAACTCTGCAGGGAGCGCCGCAGCTGGGCGACGCGCATCATGGACGACTGCGCCCAATTGAACGCTGCCGCCCAGGCCCGATACGACGAGATTGACGTGATGATCCGATGTCTGGATGCCGCCGTTACGAATGTCGAGATCAGCGTCAAGCAGATTGAGCCAAAGTACAACGACTTGAAGAAATGGGTGACGCCGGCCTTGGCGGAACACGAGCAGCTGGTTTCTTCGTGGGAGCGGTATCTCGACCTGGCCAAGAGCATACCGATATCGCCTGCCTTGGTCAAGTTTATGACGCGTGGGCAAGTGAACAAGGCCAATCCTACACTGGAAGACTTGATCGAGCAGGAGACGGCCAACAAGGCTGGCAAGCTGGCTCCCACAGCCCATCGAAGGTTCAGCCAAAAGGCCAGCGAGCTGGATGGCGCGGCAACCCAGATGTACCAGGCGCTGGAAGCCCTCGTTGGCGACTTTAACCAGTTGATGAATCGGTCCCTCCTGGGCCACAGCACCGATTCGTCCCAGCTGATGGAAGATATCGAGGTGGTGGTTAAGCAGATCGACTCCGACTATCGTACATCGCTCAACTACGGCAACTCGCAGCGAGATCTCGCCCAGGCTTCCAAGACGGCGTCGATCCACACCGAAAGACTGGTCCCAACTCTGCGGAAGCGTGCAAAGGAAATGGATGAGATGGCCCAGTACGCCACGCAGTCGCGGAACACCATCGCGGCAGACTGTGTGAGCTTCATGCGAAACATCACCGAAATCACCACCCTACACGGCAGTGTCAGGAACCAGATCAACGTCTTGAACCAATCCGAAGACGACATGACAACCTTTGACTACCTGCGACTCATCCAACAACTGCCATACATGTATGCCTCCTTCATGGTCGAGGCCATCCGCCGGCGCGAGTGGATCGACAAGATCAAGACCGACTCGTCGACGCTTGCCAACGAGATGGCCCTGTTCCAGGATGAAGAATCCAAGCGTCGTAAGAAGTGGCAGAAGATGGTTGGCAGCATGTACGGGCCTGGACTTGACACCAATGTCATGGGGCTCGAAGTCAACCTCCGCGGCGAGGACCTGTCCTGGCCTGCCATCGGTAAATCCGAGTTGGAAGAGTTTCTCCAGTTGCTGCAAGAGCGAAACGTAGACCGGGAAATAGTTGAAGATGTCGCGAAGCTCCTTCAAGAACTCTCTACCCCGACCAAGCAGCAAGCCAAGAGACTCAAGGCATTTAAGAACGGCAGCGTGCACGAGGCGGCATTGGGGAGAAGCGGGCTCATGATCCGCGGCGACGAAGACCTCATCACCTCTTTGCAGGATGAGAAGCTCAGGCTAGAGAACAAGCTCAAGACGGCCGATAGCAGGGTGCGCCGCCTGGAGGATCTCTTGCACCGGCAGAGCCAAGCCTCGCGTCCGGGCAATCTGTTTCCGCTGCCGGGAGCGAACGGGCATTCGAGACACAACTCCATTTCATCAATCAAGTCGGCTCGCGTTGACGATCGACAGCCACTGTCGGACGGGACGGAGCAGCTCTCGCAACGGATAGCGCAGCTGGAGAACGAGCTGCGCGAGGAAAAGAAGCGCTCGGCAGAGCTCCAGAAAGACCTCGACAGTCGCGTCAACGAGCGAGATGATATGAAGGATAGGATCGAAGAAGTCAACTCCACGAAGAAGGACCTCTTGGAGAATATGGAAGCTCTGAAGCGGGAATTCATGGACGAGAGGATATCCCTGGAGAATGAGATCAAGACGCTCAAGGCGCGATTGGAAGATACGGAAGAAGAGATGGACCACTTTGGAGAGTCTCGAGAGAACGAAAAGGCGACGTTTGACGAGAGAATCCAAGCTCTCGAGGCGGAGCTTGAGCAACTCAACAAGGAGCGAAAGGATGATATGCTCAAGTCACAGGGTCAGGTTGACTTCCTGCGCAAGGAGACGCAGATGCAGCGTGATCAGCTCGACGCTTCCGAACGACGGCTGCGCACTCTGCGGGAAGAGGCGCGGGCGACATCCAAGAAGCTCGAGTCGGTAGAGGAGATTTCAGAGTCCCGGCTCGAGTGGATGAAGAAGCTGCATGCTGAACTCTCGCCGGACGCTGCCGTGCCTGCTGATGAAGCCGACTTGGGTGAAGCTCTCCTCTCCAACGCAGCTGACTTGGTCGAGAAGCTGCGCAATTCAAGTAGCGATACATCGATTCTGAGATCTGAGCTCGACAAGGCTCTCAACTCTGCCAAGGAAATTCGAGCCGAACTGATGCAGATGAAGGACAACCTCGCCTCACAGGAGATGTCTACGATGCACGCTCGCGAAACCCTTGCTGAGGAAAAGGCCAAGGTCACGGCTTTGGAGCGCGAAGTGGCCGAGAGCAGGGAGGAGCTGAACCAACTCCGCAGCCGGCTGTCGGATGGCGAGACGGGGTCCGAGACGCTCCGCAAGAAGCTCGAGAGGGAGGAAAAGAAGGTTGCGGAGCTGTCAGAAGAGGTTGCGTGGCGACAATCCCAAGTCGGCAGCCTCGAAGAAGAGGCCCGACTGTTCAAGCAGAGATTTGAAGATGTCCAGTCCAAGCTCTCGGCTCTCACCGCGCAATACGAAGCGCGCGACGGACGGACCAAGGACCTCACGCAGAGGCTCTACTCTCAAAATGACCGCCTTACCAGGCTTCTCGAACGCGTGGGATACGCCGTCAGCCGGGACGCGGGCCAGATGGTCATTACGAGGGTATCCCGTTCAGACAAGCTTGCCGCCAACCCCAACGACTCGTCCGACCCCGGCTCTTCGATTCGCCGGTCACTCAGCCTGGGCGGCCGTGCCATGACTGACAGCGCCGATCTGGAGCTCCTCTACTGGGTCAACAACTCGGATCCGTCCGTCGAGGACGAGAAGTACCAGGCGTTCATGGAGAAGCTGGGCACGTTCGATACCGACTTGTTCTCCGACACAATCTACCACAGGGTTAAGGAGGCGGAGCACAAGGCGCGAAAGTGGCAACGGGAGGCTAGATCGTACAGAGACCGGGCGCACAGCTTACAAAAGGACTCTCATAACAAGATTGCGTTTAGGAACTTCAAGGAGGGCGACCTGGCACTCTTCCTGCCCACCCGCAACCAGCAAGCCGGGGCCTGGGCTGCCTTTAACGTGGGATTCCCGCACTACTTTCTCCGGGAGCAGGACGGCCATCGACTGCGTCACCGCGAGTGGCTCGTCGCGCGAATCTCCAAGATCCAGGAGCGTGTCGTGGATCTCTCCAAGAGCCTGCAGCCGAGCAACGAAACGGACTCCAACGATGAGGAGCACGACAATCCCTTCCAGCTGTCAGACGGCCTGCGATGGTACCTCATAGACGCCCAAGAGGACAAGGCAGGAGCGCCGGCAACGCCAGGGATGGGTAAATCCACCGTTGCGGCCACTACCGTCGAGGCCACGGCTAATATTCAGTCCCACGCAGCCAAGGGCAAAGGGAGGAGCCGGGACAGCATAACCAGCATCGAAGGCATCAACAAGACGCTCAGCAAGAGCCTGGAGAGCCGCCGGAGCAGCTCGGCCTCTAAGAAGGCCCTGCCGTTCCACATCGCCGGTGGAACGGCGCTGCTGAAAAACAGCGCGCTGGCGAGCGAGACCAACTCTCTCCGTGCTGCTGCTCCCGAAACACCAACGGCGACCAGCCCGGTCCAAGGCAGCGTGCTAAGTGCTGCCAATACCGAGGGCGGGCAGCGAGGAGGCGAGTCGTCTTCGCAGGACAAGTCGGGAAAGGACCCCGAGGTACGAGCCGTTGACTCTCTACTTGGGCCCTAGGTCACTGATCGGTTCGTGACAGCAGTCGCAGCCACAGCCTCAGCCGCATGGGATCCCACGGCGCAAGAGCTCTATTGCTGCTAGCCCGCTGAGGACCTCTGTTCTGTGGGATCAGCTCTGGAGCCTGGACTTTAGCTATGAGAGCGCGCCAAAGAAGCGGTGATGGTTACTGATGCCGAGTATAGAAGTGCACAGGATGGAGTTGTGGGAATGGAGGAAAGGGTCATTGACGGCGTTGGAAAGCGGTAGGTAGGCTGGGACCACTTGCGCCGCTATAGCATGTTTGTTCTTTTATTTTGGAACTCGATTATCTTTTTCTTTTTTTCTTTTTTTTTTTCCCCTTCTCTTTTGGTTGCTTGGGGAGATTGTACTGTAAGGCGTTTGGGGGATTGTTGCAAGGTTTCGCAGCTGTCCATCTATATAGATTTTCATTTCATGACCATTCTGACTTGGGAGGGACATGAATGGTAAATTGCTCTAGACAGGACGACGTAGACGATACGGCCTAGGATGTCGTATATAATTCCAATTTCTCTTCACTGCACGGTTTCATCTTATTGGGAGTTGCTGTGTAAGTCAAGCTGTTTGTGTTCGATCATAGGTAGGTAACTGAGGCATAATCAAGAGTGGAGATGGTGTTGTCCAGAGGTACCTCAGGTATGTACGTACCTCTGCGCCCAACTTCAGCCGACGTCAAACAAGGCACAAGCTGAGGAACCTCAACCCTTGTATCACAGCTTCGCCCGCTGAAGGATCTCGACAGGGCCTCACCACGACTTGTCCCGTCATTGCTCAACATGTGACAGCCATTTGACAGCAGCTGAGATGGAGCTTGTTCACTCCCCGCCACGCCCCACCGGACCGGCAGACAAGATGCCATCGCCGACGAGACCTTCTTCGCCTCCATCTTCACCCTCCTCGCCCGCTCTCCCGCCCGAGCTGCTGCTCCTCGTCGTCGACGCCGTCCTGCCGCCGAATCCGCTACAGCTGCTGCCGGCCTCGCACCCGGCGACCAAGACGCTGCTGTCGCTGACGAGGGTATCGCGGGCGACATACGCGCGGGCAACGCGGCTGCTGCGGGAGCGGTGCGCGTTCGTCGACTCGGCCAGGCGGCTGGCGGACGTGCTGCTGTGCGTGCCGCGGCTGGTGCCGGGCCTGCCGGCGGTGCTGTCGCTGCGGCACATGACGGCGCTGTACCTGTCGCCGTTTGGGCCGTCGCTGGCGGCCGACGACCTGCCGACGGCAACGCGGGTGCGGGAGCTGCTGTGCGAGGTGTGCGAGACGCTGCGGCGGCTGGTGGTGCAGATGCCGTTTGGGAGCCTGGACCCGCTGGACGACGGGCACCTGGGCGTGCGGCGGACGCTGCGGGAAGGCTTCGAGCAGCTGCACCGGCTGGAGGAGTTTGTGTGCCTGGGCAGCTATCCCGCGCTGAGCGTGCCGCCCGAGGGCAACACGGACGTGTGGCGGCTGTGGCCGGAGCTGCGGCGGCTGGTGCTGTTTGGGGTGCCGATGGACAGTCACTGGCTGTGGTGGGACATCGCGACGTTGCCGCGGCTGGAGCACGTTGTGCTTGCGCGGCCGGTGGGGTTGGACGCGGTGAATATCAAGGATGAGTATTTCCACAAGTTGCCGAGGGACGATGCGCGGCTGGGAAGGGACATCAAGGTCGTGCTGATGGATTTGGTGTACGACTTGGGGGTGGTGAGGACGGAGCGGTGGCGGGAGATTGATCCCGAGGAGAGGATGACGGTGGAGGTGTTTGAGGTGCCGCTGCCGTTTTACGGGGATGAGACGCCGCTGCAGCTTGTGACGGAGTGGGCGAGGAGGGGAGCGTTGGATGGGAGTGTTTGGCGGTTGGGTGGGACGAGGGTTAGGGGGGAGGAGGCAGGATGATGGTGGTGGTATTGGTGGCTGTGATATCTTATATGATGGGACGAAGTGATGATATTTTTTTTGACATGGAATGCTACAACGAAGAAGAACACACCATAACATATATATGTCCCATGAGTATTGCTAATTTATTGGTTGGTATTCTCACGATTGTATTTGTTCTAGGCATCATGCCTCGTCATAGTGCCTTCTGCTGGTCAATGTCATCGCCGGAATCTGCCCCGGCCTCTATCAGAAGCTTCAAAATGTACAAATTCACATTACGCCTCGCCATCTTCCAGGCTGTATTCCCATAGTAATCCTTGGCATCAACGTCGGACCCTTTCTCAATAAGGAGTCTGGCCAAATCCTCGCGATCAAACCGGACCGCAATCAGCAGGGCTGTCTGGCCATTCGAGTCCCTGGCATTGATGTTGGCACCGGCCTCAATAAGCAGCTTCGCGATGGCATCATGGCCGTGAGAGAGCGCCAAGAGCAGCGCCGTGTTGCCATTGCGATCCCGTGCGTCGATGGATGCGCCCATCTTGAGGAGGTGCCGAACGGTCATCTCGCGGTTCTTGATGACGACCCAGTGGAGAGGCGTTTGGCTTCTGGTAATGGCGTACTCGACTTCAAATCCGGGCCCCATGGTGGTCATGAGCTCCTCCTCGTCGGTGGACGATGAATCCCATCCCAAGAGCGCACGGACAGCGTCCTTGTGCTTGTTGATCAGCGCGGCAAAAAGGGGATAGCGAAACTGGCCCCCGGGGACGTCGAGATGGGAGGGCGGGAGGGGCCACAATGTACGGATCAGGTTGGAGAGTCCTTCTGCCGCGAGCATGTAGACGAGGCTTGCGTCTAACGAGGTCGGCAGGAGGTTATACTCTGCTACGATGAAGCTGCTGAGGGTGATGAGGTCGGGGACGGCTAGTTGGGAGAGGAACTTGTCCTGCGGAAACTCGCGTGCGGCCATGTTTGCGTGGTAGAGCATGTGCGAGACGGAGTATTCGAGAAGGGGGATCCTTCTGAGCGTTGCTCGCTTCCCCCCGAGGAGGAGCCTTTGGAGTGCGGATTCGCCTGATGCGTAGAGGCTGAAGTACCTGTGGCAGCATTATTTGAGGGTGTTGTGGCTGGAGGCTTCGATGTTGGTGCTCGGGTCGTCGGGCCAGAGCTCGAGCAAGCCCCTGTCCTTGAGGAGGAAGTCTGGGATGGATTCGTGGATGAACTGGACTGTTGGGTGGGCGGACTTTGTTACTTCGGCGAGGCCCTTTGAGGAGCTGATGACGAATTTCTCGAGTATGTCGCTGGTTAGGTGAGATGGATCGCATTCGGAGAGGGCATCATCGTCTGGGGACCCTGATAGGAGGGCGACGTAGAACTCTTCGGGCTTGAGGGGGCGCTTGGCATAGAGGATCCATTGGAGGCAGAGGAGAAGCTCTTGCATGTTGTCGTCGTCTCTTCGGAGGATGTTCTTGAAGAGATTGCTGAGTCCGACGGGGAGCTCCTGGAGCCTTTTGCGTACGGCAAAGATGCGTCCTCGATCGAATTCCGTGTTAAGGATACTGACTACGAGGACAACCCACATGAAGACCCCTGCGGCTTTCTGCAGGATCTGTGCCTGGACGTCGCCAAAGAGATCCGGGCTGGGCTTGAACCTGCTCTTGACGTACCGCTCCATGTCCTGGCCGTGCCCCGTCTGGTCCTCGAGGGTGAGTCTGAGGGCGTGAGGGACGGAGATGTAGGGGTAGTGGCGGCTAGAGAAGCAGATTCGGAGCTGGATGTTGTGTTTGATGGCTTCGCGGCCGAGGTCCTCAAAGTAGCTGACCATGTCGCGGACCTGCTGCTCGTCGCTCTCGTCGAGGGCGTCGATGACGCAGGTTAAGGTGCGGGTGTTGAGGAGCAGGACGGCGTTGCGGAAGAGCTTGCGGATGATGTTCATGGGGGGGCACGTGTGTTTGTCCTTGGGCACGAGGGAGAAGTCGTCCAAGACGCTCTGGAGGTCGGGGAAGGTTTCGAGAAGCTGGAGGAGCAGGGAGCGGTACATTCCCGTCGTGGACTTTTCGAGGAGTTCGCCTCGGGCGTGGAAGAAGAAGGATATTATGGCCGATGTGGAGGAGGAGGAGGGGGAGGAGGAGTCTTGGGGGGCTTGTTTGAGGTGGGTGTAGAGGAACTTCATGATGGTGGACTTGCCGGCCCCTGGCTTTCCCGCGAGCCACAGGATTCCGTAATGCGTGGGCGAGCCGCCGGCGTGGAGCCAGTCTAGGTATGTGGGATGTTCGAGGAACCAGTTGCATGTCTCCTCGTGGGCGGTCTCGATGTTGGACTGGCGAGAGTTGATTTGGTCGAATCTCAGGGAGTCTAGCAGCTCTTGTCGGCGCGTGACGAAGTTGTCCTGGCCAACTTTGGATGTAACGTCTGGCAAACGCTGTAAGTTGGTGTATGGTAGATGCCTGTGGGAAGAGTCGGACTCGGCTTACCTGTGTCTCCTACATGTAGAGCACCTCCAGATACATAGGAGTTGGTTTCGAAGGGGGGCATCTCCTCCAGGAGCTCCCTCGCATACGCTGCTGCCGCCGCCGCGGCATACTCCTGCCATTGCTTGTTCTTGTGAGAATCTGCATAATCACAGATGCCTCGAATGACTAGACATGGACAGTAATCCATCAGGCCGGCTGCCTCCATCTCGAAGCAAATCACATCAAACGCCTGGGCAATCTTGTCACGAGTCTCCGCATGCTTCATCACTTGATTGCCAGAGGCTATGCCACCATGGTGAATCATTGGATCCCGGCTCAGCCTTGGGGGGCGAGCTACCAGACTGTCCTCGCTGCATGTGCTGCAGTCAAACGCGCCCGGGAGGTGCTCATACGCAGCCTGGAAGAGGCGATCCGGTGAAGCTGGGCAGGCGTACTTGGTCATGCCGGGGTGCCTCTGGTGCATCTCTTGCAGTATAGCGGGCACCCTGCTGGGCTTGAGCTCGTGGATTGCGCGGAGGCTGGCGACGTGCGTCGAGTGGTCTGGCGGCGTGATCCTCGGGATGCCCGTCGGCAGCGTCTCGCCGCCTCGAACGACCTTGCCCATGTCGTACTGCATGATTCGACAGCCGACGACGACGTCGCCAAGCCGTACGTCGGCGTGCTGGCTGGGGACGCCGCCTCCGACGCCGACCATGAGGCGGATCCGGATGGAGGGGAAGCTCCTGTTCATGTTGCTCGCCACGTTGGCCGCGTTGTTGGTGCCGTACTGCGCTACGGGGAGGCATGCCGTGACGATGTTGTGCGGGCCGATGCTGCCCAGGATGTAGGCGTTGCTGTCCTTTGCTCCCACGGGCAGCGGCTTGTGGACGCAGTCGAGCATGGCGCGGGCCGCGGCCATTTCAATGTGCAGCGCGCATATCCAGCCGATGGTGTAGTCGCTGTGCTGGAGCCGGGGGGCGTCGGACGAGTGCGTGAGGAGGTCATTGCTGAGAGAGGCTTGAATGTGGGTTATGCCTTGGTGTTGAGGAGGAGCTGAGTGAGGGGACATGTCCGCCATGGTGGTGGTGAGACACGGATGAGGACATGTATAGGGGGGGACAGTCTATGAAACCGCATGATTAGAGCATCATTTGAGATGCTGCTGATTCAAGATCAAGATGAGTTTGTGGCCTCATAGAGTGCGCTGCGCGTTCGGTGGCGATGCTCGTCTGAGCGTGTAAGTTGAAATGGGGCGGAGTCTGCTTTGTCGGGCGGTATTATCGCTCTATCGTTCGTGCGGCTGAGCTGAGCTCTTACACTGAGCACTGTCAGCCTCGAAGCGGAGAGGATTCGCAGTCTTTTCGCCATTTCTTCCAATCAAACACAGCCAAAGAGATGCATGTAATGGTTGGTACCTCGACCCCGGCTTGGTGGGAGAGGCATCTCACGTGCCGCTTCTGGAGGGGCAAGGGTTATGCCATACAAGAGCCAAGATCGATGTGATTATGCCTCCCTCAGAACTATATTCTGTTCGTATACGTGCCATTTAATTCGGTGTGGACAACATCGAGAGATTCGAGAGACGTTAAAGGCTCAATGGTAGTGTGTTCACAGCTCAGAACCACGGCCACGAGCATAATTGACCAAAATTCCCAGGGTCATCCTCTGGTTGTAAGCTTGGCTGGAGACTATGTATTCTAATTAGGTAGTTGTAGTTCCTTTCTCTCAGTGACATCTGCTGCATTCCCTGACGTTGACAACGTAGGTCACATAGAACCCTCCGGGACAAATCAGTACAGCACATATCCTCAAGCAGGCCACACCTACCCCCTCAGCCCTGCGGAGTAAGATGCAGCTTGCTGGTCGCCGATTGACAACCTGGTCTTGCAGGCAGTGAAAAGGTGACTATGCTGTTGGTTGCGCAAGAGGCCTTTGTAAGTTGATAGCCTTAGTGATGGGCCCTGTCATGGCTTCCCCTCATTAATAGCTTGAGAAAGAAACACGAAATGATGCATTCATTGCTTGCCCGTGACGGCAGCTAAATTACCCATTGAGGTATTTGTTGATGAACATATTCTCAATCTCGGATTATTATTGTTCTGCATCTCCCCCAGACGTATAAAATGAGGAGGCTGTTGTGCATCACTTGGGCGACAACGTCTATGTGTTAATGGGCGCCTATAATGACTACCTTACCTCTGGAGTGCAATTCTTCTGACTCGGCAGCACGCAGGCTTGGTATTTGTATAACATACTTGTATAGATTAAGTCAATACGTAGCAGATGCTGATGCTCATGACCGATGTATTGCTTGGTGATCGCTTCTGAGTGTATAGTGGAGAGATATGACCGCTCACTAGCATGGTGACAGAGGTCCACAACTATCACCTGTGTGTTGGTGTTGGTCCTCACTCTCATATCACATGCAGATTGCAGTAGGACTTTTGTTTCATCCTCGTTTACCTCCACCTGATCGGCGGCTACATCCTGCCATGCTCAGGGGGGAGACAAAGCCGGCGCTTAAACTACGTGTAGTGTTGCTCCTAATATCCTCCTTCGCAAGCAAGCCCTGCGTTACCTATCAAGATCTCAGCCTCGCGGCCTCATGTGAGTAGCCTCGCCTACGGATATACGTATGACAGCTTGTCGCGCGGTACAGACTCATCGGCCATGGGCTATGGAATCGGCATAGTGATGAAGTCCGGCATCTACGCCCTTGTCGCCTCGACAGTGGGCTACTTTCTGTTCCTCGGCGTCTTGACTATTCCCGCCTGTCAGAACCAAGCCATCCATCTGAACAAGATCACCTTGACATGGGGCCAAGACGTCAACGTCCCCGAGCAATGGGGATTTCTTCAAAACCAAGTCACGCCTTTCTTGTTGGATACGAGCGACGGCGAAACATTGCATGCATGGCACATTCTCCCGCTTGGACTGTACAAGAAGCATGAGGAGGAGCTGATAGATGAGCCAGCCGGGCTTGCCGTGGACATTACTTCTCGACTGAGCTTCAAGATGTTGCGCGAGGATCCAGAGTCTCTGCTGGTCCTCTACCTTCACGGAGCGGCTGGCACACTGGGATCTGGCTGGCGGCCGCCGAGTTACCGGGCCATGTCTGCTCTGAACCCAGTCAAGATTCACACCGTGGCCATTGATTACCGTGGCTTCGGCACCAGCACTGGAACGCCGTCAGAGGCCGGGCTGTTGAATGATGCTCTTGCGCTGGCCAAATGGGCAATGGAAGTTGCCGGGATCCCGCCCTCACGCATCGTCCTCTTCTCGCAGTCACTCGGCACAGCAGTCACCATCTCTTTAGCCCATCATCTAGCTACCCAAGTTGCAAACCCGATATTCTTTTCGGGTATGGTCCTTGTGGCTCCGTTTGCCGACGTCGAGCAGCTGACGGCAACCTACAGAATCGCGGGCACGATTCCGTTGCTCGATCCCATTGCCCGGTTTCCTCGGCTACTGGACTTTTTTAACCGCTTCATCATCGCCAAGTGGCCGTCCAAGGACAAGCTTGCGGGCTTTGTGCGGTCTTGCGAGATGTCTACTGATGATAACGCGCGGTACCACATCACTATTATTCACGCAGAAGACGATTATGATATTCCCTGGGAGCACAGCGACAAGCTGTACTGGCATGCAGTCAACGCGTCTTCGCCTCATGGGATTAGTTACGAGGAGCTGGAGGAGGAAAAGGCCGCCTCAAGATCAGAGTTGCTGGGTGGGGGCTGGGTTGTGGAACAGAACACGCAAAAGGGAAGTCTACGAGAAGCAATCTCAAAATGGGGGCTGCATGACCGGATTATGTCGTATCCAATCGTCAGCTTGGCAGTATGGAAGGCTTTTCAGCGGGAGGCGAGCGAAGCTCCATGAGATCTGATAGAATTGAGGATAGCATACGAGAATGACACAATTATGAGTCTTCTCTTGTGCTATGTGACTGTCAGGACGGGTATCGCTTTGCCATAGATCACGGCAACGTTGGTGCGCATAGCATGATGACTCGGTCGAAATGACGCGGCATGATGGCGGTTATTGAGGTATGGATGAAAGGTTGCCTATCATGTTCTAGTGCCAGCCTGACTCTTCGAAATCTTGACAGCGACACCACCACAGAAGCCTCGCGATGGCGCAGCTGCTGAGATATGGGAATAAGAGCATTAAACGTGGACCTTACGGCTATATGATAAGGTGCTGAGATAGATGAAGACAGAGACGAAACATAAAAGGACACACTTTTCGCCTCGTGGACTGATATCGCCCAACTCAACCAGCTTCAACAACCATCGGTTATCAACACAAACACTTAGACACGAGAACCAACCGATTGCGCGCTAGCACTACAGGCAAAAGCCTCTACAACATACCACCATCACAATGTCTCGCCAAGAACTGTACCAAGGCTACAAAAACTACGAAAACTCTTTCGATATAATCACCACGGAGATGCTTCACCGTGCTACGGGCAACCAGCCCCAGCAGTTCCCTCAGAGAAGCTTTGCTGACCTGGGCCGGATGAAGCGCGAAGTTGTGGTCGAGATTATCAAGCTGCGCCAGGAGGTGCAGGCCCTTTATGGAGATTCCGACTATGGCCATGAGAAGAGCATTCAGAATTGGCAGGACATTCTGAGAGGCTTGCCTTAGAATTGGACATCAAGCTTGACTTGGGAAGAATACACTGCGGTTGTATGGAGAGGAGTCATGATTGTGGGATAATCGTTGTTCAAGATGTTGGGGGGGAGGTTCGGACGGCGGTTTGGATAGGGGTGGATTGCTTGGCTGAACGAGCTTGTGTACTTGAAGTATTGCCGTCTGTCTTCCGCCTCTGGTAAAGCGACTTTATCGTTACATATATTTTCTGGAATATGATACCTTTTGATGTATAGTTACAATGTCCCAATAGTCAATTGATCAATTATATTATGATTCTTTTTAATAAAAGGAGTATAAAGCATGCATTTTTAACAGCCTGGCGACTTCATCGGTAGAGGCTGTGGGGGGCATTTCATGAAGGACTCAGTCCACCACGAACTCTCCTCCGACGGTCAAAACCACGTAATTGCCACCAATGCCCGCCATAGCCATCATCTATATCAGATCCATCTGGTCCATAGGATCCTCCTCTCTCGAGACCCACGCAAGAGCTTTGTGCCAAATAACTGGTTCCCAGTTGCCATTCTCGGATATGAT
Source organism: Trichoderma reesei QM6a (assembly GCF_000167675.1). Classification (NCBI taxonomy): domain Eukaryota; kingdom Fungi; phylum Ascomycota; class Sordariomycetes; order Hypocreales; family Hypocreaceae; genus Trichoderma; species Trichoderma reesei. The sequence goes on from NW_006711151.1 coordinate 1,624,346, forward strand.
ACTTGATAGAATCAGTGGCCGTATGATGAGTCCAATTGGACGGCCGTTCAACAGCTGACCCAGGGCTGAGACCAAGGGTGATTCTACCTCTGACCAGGCATTTCCGAGTTCAAAAGGTATCTCGCCGAAGTCCCTCGTGCTATACCAGCGGACTTTGGCTCCCGACTTCCATAGCTTCATTGCCAAACTGGCAAAGTCCGCAAAAATCTGGGCCAGGTCTCTCATGGCCTCATAGTCATACTTGTCAACAGAAAGTAGGAACCAATATTCTTGCACAAATTTGTCGGCCGCTTGTTGGGCATAATCCACGATTATGGGCACTGCGGTTTCTAAACAGTCCATTGTCTGGATTCTCCAGCCGGGGACCGCGTCGGGGTTCACTGCAAACCAAATATATCGTATCAGTTTCGGCTTGACCAACTCTATACACCGCCAACTGCTTACCTTGACTCAAGTGATGCTCAAACTGGGATAAACAAGAACGCCCCGCAACATTGAAGGGTAGTGCTTCCGCCAGAAAATATGCGTCTGTCATATACAGATCGCAAAGTCTCTGGGCCAAGGCTGCCTGAAGCAATACCAAAGGGCCGCTCCCGTCCGGCGAGTTCATCTGAAACCTGAGATGCTCCGGGCCAGCCCAATGGCTGCTGCTCGCGTTGATGATGCCAGCATGCAGAAGCTTGGCAAGGACAAAGTTTTCATCCTGAAGGCGATCAGTGCACAAGTCCGCACACCAGGAGAAGAAATCGTTCTGGAAGAATTTCTTGAGGTCTTCTCTGATTGTGTCATCCGTAACACTTCGGGAAACATTTCCGGCCAAAGTCTTGACAGCGGCAGCATGAGACTGGGTGATGATCGCCTCGTTCTCAGCAACGGTTTTCCTTAGAGCAGCCACTTTGCTGTTCGCCGTTTCAAGATTTTCTCGCAGCCCTCGTACGACTTGCTCCATGTCTTCAGCATGAGTAGTTGCTTCTTGCAACTTGGTTGTATATCGTCTTACTCTTTCCCTAAGCATAATATTGCTTTGGCGGAGTGTGTCTGCCTCACGCTTCTCTTCATTTCGAAGCTTCTGCGCGGATTCTTGGGGAATGCTTGGTTCTTGTTTTGCTTGGGCTTTGTCTGTGGGTTCCTGAGCCTCTGACGCTGTTGCAGGTTGCCTTTCTTCCAGAGCGCTCGACTTACCCTTCTGCCGCCTTTTTTCACCGTCGCGAGGCATGATCATACCCACGACTCCGGTGAAAATTCCCATGATACCAGTTCCTTTGGATTGCTGAGTAGACTTATCTTTCAAAGAAGGCAAAGAAGGAGTATCCCCGCTGCCGTTCTGTAAACCATCAGGTGCAGCACTGTCGGCATTCTTTGCATCTACCCGCACATAGCTTGATGATACGTCTTCTGCTGTGGGTTGGTCGGAGTCTTGACTTGATTGATGAGTTTCGCAACTCGTCTGGTTGAACAAGGCAATCGTGAGTATCTGTTAGAAAGCGCTTTGAAAGAGGGGGAGGGAGGAGGGAAGAGATTAAAAATACGAACCCCTTTCTGCGCCGTTCTGACGTCGCCAGACCCAGGAGTCTCTGGCCGCCCAGTGAGTGTCATTCTGAGCAAAGTCCTGGTAAGAATCACACCTGCTTAGACACAGCAACTCCACAAAACTGACCTACACACACTTTTGAGTTAAATATTGAATGAAAAGAACCCAATATTGGTTCGGGGAAGCCTGAAGCAAGTTGGCCAATGAACAGCGCGGGCGAATGGATTCCAGGCTGGAATGACGGTAAGGGGGGGGGGCGTCGACCTCAAGATGTCACCGCCTGACACTGAGGTAGGTATTCACTGTTGAGTACCTTGATAGGCTCCAATATCTTCTTGATTGTCTCAACTCACTTTGAAAGACAGCTGGAACTTCAAGGTCTACGTCGTTCACAATGACGAAACTGAGCGGTGGTTGACTTCATAAATACGACGCTTCCATCACCTGCCCAAGCGTGATTTACTGAAGGGCTATACATTCATTTATACATCTTATGGGACAAAGAACAGCACTCATCGGCCCCATCGTGGAAGAATTTGGGACAGTAAAGATAGGGGGAGGGGGGGTCGCCAACAAGCCACACAACTTGTTCGGTGTTACTCTGTTAAATGGCTTCAATTGCCTGCCCACCAACCCGAAGCGAAAGTTAAAACAGGCGGTGTGATTGCTTTGTTCTAGACATCGTGGTCGGCTGTTTGCATCAAGAATAGATACGGCGGCCCTACTTTCTCGGTAATTCTGGCGCGGCTTTTGACTTGACGAGAGGGGGCGTGAAGAAACCTCTCCAACATGAATTTTCAGTGACATCAGCCGTGCAACCCCAAGGTGACTGCAGGTGCCAGCTCAGTACCTTATCTTTACCTTCCCTTCTTCCATTTCTTATATCTACCGCATCCATTCCCTCAGTCTCAACTGCGCCTTGCAGATCAATCCTTCATCTCGAGGCTCTCACACGTGGACACGATGTTTACACTCACGGAGAGAACGAAGCTCATTGTCGGCATTGACTATGGAACTACATATTCGGGCCTCAGCTTTGCTTTCTCCAACGCAACAGACTTCAAAGACATATTCCCATGGACAAAATACCCTGGATCCTCCTCACATAGTGCTGAGCACTGCGTGAAGGCCCCAAGCCAGGTGGCGTTCAAGGATGAGAATCCAGAGCTGGACGACAATGCTTGGGGATACCAAGTAAGCCCTGGAATGAAAACGTACTGCTGGACAAAGCTGCTCTTGGATAAGTCGGCTGTGAAAACAGAGTTTGATGATCCGGAAATCTATTCAGGGGGTGAATTCAATACCATCCAAAACTTCAAGGGTCGTTCGGCCAAAGATGTTGCTACGGAATACCTCAGAGGCATGAAGCGAATGTTTGACGTTGCCGTCAGAGAACACCTTGGCGGGCAGAGTATCGATAGTCTGCCAATCGAATACTGGCTCACTGTTCCAGCATCTTGGAGTGAGAAAGCCAAGCTGCTCACTAAATCCGCAGCTATGGAAGCAGGCTTTGCTACGCGACCCATTGACAAGATCATGCTCATTTCGGAGCCCGAAGCAGCTGCACAGCTCGCTTTGAAGTCCAGCCTACATAGAGTGGAAAATTTTGTCCAGGTATATACACGCCTTCATATCACGGAGAGATGATTCTTCATCGTCAACTGCATTCGCTGACATGTCTGTAGCCTAAAACCGGCGTTATGATCTGTGATTGCGGAGGAGGCACTGTTGTAAGTCCAATGTCTTCACTTAGTTACGAAATGCTGACCTGTTGGAAAGGACATTACCACTTACGAAGTCGAAGAAACGCATCCGACATTGATGCTGCGAGAAATTGCAGTCGGCAACGCTGGGAAATGCGGTGGGACATTTGTGGATAGAAATCTCTCCAAGTTGATGGCACAACGCTTCGGGGATGCCTTCACTTCTCTGGAACCTCAGCAAACCGGCCCAGGCAGCGTTTTCATGGACCAGTTTGAGCTGAAAAAGAAGGATTTCAGTCTTCATGTACCCAGCAGACGGGCCCATCGACTCGTACTTCATATGCCACAGCTTACATCTACACCTGAGACGGAGAGGTTTTACGAGAGGCGGTCCTCATCTGTTCTTCTCACCCAGCTTGATTACAAGCTGCTTTTTGACCCAGTGGTCGACAGGGTCATTGGCCTCATTCAAGATCAGATCAACCAGGTCAAAGTCAAAAACGAGCGGCCTGTTGAGACCATAGTCCTAGTCGGTGGCTTTGGTTCCTCGCCTTATTTGAAAGAGCGGCTGACAGAGTGGTGCGATGCCAGAGGCATCAGGCTCACGACACCAATCACTGGCGCGTAAGTACTCGAAATATCATATTCTGCCTCCAGAGTCCTTGAGAAAGAAACAATCGTCTGGGTAGATTGTATCACTAACGCGTTTTTTAGGTGGTCTGCTGTTGTCTGCGGAGCTGTTTTGCGTGGCCTGGAAGGGTCTATTGTTAAGCAAAAGAAATGTCGGAGACACTACGGTCATATGCTATCCGTGCCATATAATCCATACGTTCATACTTACTTCGACAGTGAAAAAAGAAGGCTGTACACAGATCCTGTTGACGGAATTGAGTATCTATCGGGCTTCATGTTCTGGGAAATCAACAAGGTGCGCAATAACAGCTTACCCCCCTTCCCCAAATCCACATCTACTAAGATCTTTTTTCTTTTTTTTTTTCAACAGGGCGGCTTAGTTGATCCTGATACTGAGATCAACTCACCGTTTGTGTGTAGCTTTGTGGGTCGCTTACCACGAAGCCGTCATCATATGCTCTATTCGTGCAGCATGGATGATGCTCCCGAGACTATAGAGAATGAACGTAGGTGCACTCCCTGCTACATCTGATCACATTCATATTACTCCCCGAACATCTAACCAAGAACGGTCTCGATTGCAAGAAGATACTAAAATTTTCCTTAAACAGGCGTCGAAGAACTTGGCAAGGTGGTTTATACTCTAAGAGGACTGGATGTTGACTTCACAAGTCTTGCGCAAGCTAAACATGGCGATGTCACTCACTACCATCTTCCTCTAACGCTGAACATCCGTCTAGGCGACGAAGCTGGCCATCTGATATTTAGGATCTTATACAAGGGTCGGGAGGTTGGGAAAGCGGCAATCAGCGTCGCTGATGACTGAAAGTAAGAACTGGGTCCGAGACGGAGTTTTTATCAAGAATGTACTTGGCATCACCATAGCTCTGGATCAAGAATATGTTTGTTTTTTGTGAAATTAATGCTCTATTAGTCGACTAACAGAGTTGGATATCGTTAAAGGTGAAAGACGCTCAAACAAACATGCAACTCCGACAAAACCCATTTCTCGCCCCTTTACACTAAGGGGTATCCATCGCAGAACTTGAAATTACAAACGCCACTTCCATGCAGTTATTCCTCCTCCAGACCAATATCCGTTAAGTAAGGAGTGACAAAACGTAGATGAAATGCTTCGTGGAGCTTCTTAAGAGACGGTGATGCGGCGAGGCTCGGGCTTGGCCGCCTTGGGGACGACAACGCTGAGGATGCCGTCCTTGAAGCTAGCCGTCACACCGTCCTGGTTGACACGGTTGGGGAAGCTGAAGGAGCGAGAGAACTCGCCAACGCTGCGCTCAGTGAGCCAGTATTTGGCAGAGTCGGCGGGCTTCTGCTTGGGCGAGCCGGACTTAGCGACCTGGCTCTTGTTGTCGGAACCCTCCTTGTTCTCTTTCTCGCCGGATTCCGTGATGGCGCCGGCAGGAGGAGTGCCGGCCGTGTAGGTGCGCTCGACCTTGCCGCGGATCTGGATGGACTGCTCGTCGGTGAACTCGATGGTGACGTCCTCCTTGTTCACGCCAGGGAGCTCGCCGTGCAGCTCATAGGCCTCGCCGGTTTCCCGGACGTCGAACTTGGGCTGCCAGTGGGCGATTGTGCGGCGGGTTGAGCTCTGGGTGTCGCTGTTTTCGCGGGTGTAGTTGTCGAAGTCCTCCAGGAGTCGGAAGAGGGGAGTGAAGGAGGACTCGGGAGCGTAGAAGTTGCGGAGAGACATTTTGATTGTTGTTGTGTGGTAGAGTGTGTGGTTTGAGTGGTTGTTGAGGCTTTTGAAGCGTTTGTGCGCGTGAGTTGTGATTGTTGGTTTGTGTTTGCTGTCTTTGTTCTGATCTGGTGAGCAAGAGAAGGGTTGACTGGGAGGCTTCAAGCCACTGCTTTATACTTGGAGGCACATGGCCAGGCACAGTCCTTCCACAGTTCACGAAGATGCTAGAAACGAAGCATCAGGCTATGCTGGAAGCCATCATGAGATCATTGCGCCTGCATGACGCTGCTCCCGAAAAGGGTCGAAAAGGGTCGATGTCCCTAGAAGCTTCGGTTGCCTAATCGGGTAGGTGGGTCTTGGGGTGGCGGGGCGGGAGATTTGCGGGAGCTAGTGGGGATGGGTGGGCAAGGTGGGGCAGGTACCAAAGTCTCTTGCTCGCTTCGTCCTGGTCGAAGAGCTTCAGGAAACACAAGTTGACAAGCTTGACAAGGTTGTTTATCGGAGAATTTTGCAAATACTAGCTTGTTGAACCCTTGAAGAGCTAGCTGAACGCCTTTAGATCTCATGCAAACGGTAGTCCACTATTCTAGTGCCAGGGTGGCTGGATCACCTTGTGTGAATGCCGCGACTTGCTTCTTTGCTTGACGAGAGCATGGTGAAGGTATGCTTGATCAGGTGAAGAGACGAGTGTGTTCAATGGACGCTCGTTACTCCACCTCAAACAACACCGCAGATGAGCTGGAGCTCGTTGCCTTGTTTGCAGATCCGGAAGCATCTAGAGGGGGTGTAGGTAGCATTGATTTGGCAATCTTGTTCGGCTTGACGAAGAGTCGCAGAGACTGGGTCAAGCTTGCGTGTATTGCCTAGATTAACCGGCAGTGCCTTGTTTCAACAGCTTCTCCCACTTTTCTCGATATTTCTGTCACTGTTTTTACGGACGATGCCTCATTCGTTCGGTGCTTTCCCCACCGTAACGACGATACTATCACAATATCAACGTTGCCACCCGGTAACTACCCTAGATTACTTAGGCTCACTCTGAATTGTAACTGCATACTTGATGCGTTCTCTCGCGAATAAGCATTGAGTTCGACATCTAGAATACGCCAGTAGTAGATGAAATGCATATGATGCAATCCAGGGTGGGTAAACATAATGACAAGTACTTGGCCAGCTCGCTCCATTGACGAGACAGTTTCACATTCGCCCACTGCTTTTTTCTTTCTTTCTTGTTTTTTGTTTGTTCTCTTCCCTTGTTTCGGATGGCCTCTAGTACCGCTGTTGAATTGCCGATCACATCATCTACCGAAACGTCGTATTCCTTCTATACCATTCTAGAAGCAATTTGTGCTCTCTTCCGGTCTTTTGGTAATCCTTCGCTTCCATTGCAAATCTGTTGTTTTGGACACCTCTCAACAGCGCCGTGTCTAGCAAGAAAACCGACATGCAGACGAACAGTGATTGAGACTGAGTTTTGACCTCACTTGGTTAGATCGTTGCCTATCTTTGTTGCAAGAATGGCATAAAGCTTGCTGAGTACACAAACGGTGCTTAAGCAGCGCCTCTAGGAGCATCACGCCGCATTTGCTCCCTTCCGTCAATTTCTGCCATGAGCTTGCTCGACCTGCAGCCATGAGGCGCCCCTCCAACATTTCCCAAGTTTCGGACTTTTGGATAGAGCTCCTCAAATTGAGTCCGAAATGTCCACTACGTGAAGAGCAGCATGCCACCATGCAGCTCTTCACGGCTTCTTTTTTGGGCATGGTTTCCACTGCTGGACTCGATCGGCAACATCCGATCGAGGCGCCTCAACTCAGCCACTGGCCCCATTCTAGGCGTTAGAACCTTATGCATCGCTGCCATCATGCGGTCGTGGCTTCATACCCACCTAGCAAGACTCGACAGAAGATGATTGACCTTGCGTCTGCTTTTGCCTGTTCAATGGCCTCCAGCCTGATGATCAAAGACCAGAAAAAGCACACAGGCCCAAGAGCCACACTGGAATTGCGGCAGACCCTTTTTACTCGTCTGGACAAAGACACGCGTTCATGCCAGGATCTATACACGAACCGCTTCAAAGAGAAAAACAATATTACAAACAGCGCTTAGCCAACACTCAGCGAGAACACCAAGAAGCACACAGTCTCTTGCGGCCTAGAATCAGGGAGAGTGTGCTTTCAACCATATCTTGTTCTTTGACATGACTCTCCTTCTCCTCTAAATTGGCCAACCTCTTCCAACCAGCCACAGCGGCGTTCCCATCGGCAACATCAGCTCTGAGTTGGTGGCCCAACATACTTGCACGTAACTTCCTCTTTCCCAGCAGAGCACTGTGATAGGACAGTACTGGTTCTCGTATCAAAGAGCGCAATATCAGTTCACCCCCCTCCGGAGTGATTGTGCCCGCCGATCCCTGCGCGGACGCATTGCGGATAGTAATGGTGCCGTAGTCGGGAGACGCCACGATGCCGGTGTCATTGCCTCCAGAATTGTTGTAGTCCTCGACGATCCACTCGACACTCTTTTGACACAGCGGTGCATCTGGCGGGGCGTCGGCGCTGGTCAAAGTATGCGACACCGTCTGCCCAGTGCTGAGATTCTCCAGGATAGCCGAGCCGTTGAAAGGCCCGTAGGCGTGGACGGTCATTCTCACATCGTCGCCCTCGCTGACTGCGAAGCCCTCGAACACAGGCGCGCTCAGGGGAACCCATTCGAACCAGCCAAACGCTGTACCGTTACCGGTAAGCCTGACGCCCGTCTGCAGTAGGCCGCCCCCAGGGCACTCTGTGGAACCGTCGATTCCGACCCAGATAGAAGGCCCAAAGCTTTTGCCTCCCTTTGGGACGGTGAATGTGCCAGTCACCGAGGTGAAGCCACTGCCGCTCTGCTTAACACCAGACCACACGCGGTCCAGAGTCTGAGGGGAATTCGCGTCAGTCGATCGTTCGAAAAGGGCTGATGCTAGGGCAGTCATCGCAACAGTAAGAAAAATGGGCTTCATGCTGAGACCAGTGTCTTCCTGTCGGGAGACCACTCACTTGAAGCAACCTAGTAGTGTGAATAGTGTTGTTGTCGAGAAGAAGAGATGCGCCTGTTTTATATCAGCATGGGGATTTCGTCAAACATGACAATGTCAGCCGGCTATCGGCTAGCTGTTTGGACGTCTATGCGGACTTCGCATGCCACCCTACTTTGATCGTCATCACTTCATAGTGAAAACCCGCCGAGAGAGTTCCACACAACCCAAAAGACCTGGAAGCACAGCCGTGCTGATTTGTCTTCTACCCTGCCATTGACAAGGATCGGCACGATCGGAGCTGATTGAGCAAGGCGTTTCAATTGTCTTACATAGTAGAGCCTGAACTGCTGTGAGATCCTGGCTGCTGCTTTGTTTTGGAGTCTAAATGACTGTTTTGGGTCTTTAGTCGACGTCATTTCTGCAGTTCTATAACTGTATGCATGGTAAATATTGGCGTCCTCCTACGTCAAGGATGTATATTAAATTCTCCTAAGCAAGATTGGCCATCAGGCAGATACATCTATACGCCGCTGAGCACCGGGCTCCAGAGGTAGTACTTTGCAATGTTGTCAATGACCCTCCGTGGCTTCGCACCCGTCAAGACCGCCTTTTCCGCATACACGTTCTTCTTGGACCACCCCAGCTGTCCCAAGCCCAATGCAGCCCAAAGGTTGACTGTCTGCTCGGCCGCATCCTCGCCCGCCAGAGGCTTGTCCCACTTCTCCTGAACGGCGTCCCATTGCCCTTCTTCAAGGGCAGGTATGGGCGAGAATGCCTTTGTGGGCTCATCTGGCATTGCAATGTGGTCATTGTTGTCGAGTGTCGAGATTTGGAACTTGACGACGTCGTATGGCACCGTCTTGTCGAGCGATAGTAGTGGCAGAGGCCTGGTAAGGTGGACTCCCATCATGAGGTACACCGACTTGCCCTTTGTGCCGTTGAGCATGCTCTGCGGGTTTCTGTTATAACTGGGATCATCTGAGCGGTTGTCTGAAATTCTCGTTAGTATACAGCGATCTATATAAGCTCTGGTAACGACTGGCTTGACTTACATTGTCCCCAGAGGGCAAGCGGAACATCTTTGCAGATACTCTCGTTAATCGTCCAAACGGGCTCTGTGATATTCTCCGCCAGACCAACATCCTTGTTTGCTTTGATCGATATGGTCAAAACAGAGGAAATGGGTTGGTCGGTATGCATTGGCTTTGCATAAATCGGGTTTCCGGTGCCCCGAACATCGTCTGTCTTCAGAAGCTTGCCATACGGGGATCTGGTCTCTACCTTTGCAGACTCAACGGCAAACTTGCAGTTGACAGAAAACTCAAAGGTAGCCGCTCGGACATTCCACATATCGCCGCTGGGCTTAGACTTTACGTCGTCTTTTGGAATGAGACCCTCTTCAACAGCAAACACGAATGCGTATGGGCTGTTGGAGGCTTCCTCTTGGTCGTCAGCCAGGCCGAGAGCTGATTCAATCATCATGGATGCTATTCCAGCATTCTTTGCTTGACATACAACCGCAATAAACTCATCAAGAGGCAATGGCGGAGGCTGATCAACCTTTGAGGCGCCAAAGTCAATGTCGAAGCCGAATACCCAGAAATCGACGTGCACACGACCTTGGATAGGAGGCCCCTTGATGTACAGCCTTGCAGAGATCTCAATGTTGATGTTGACCGTCACGAGCCAGAGATCGAGCGTAAACTTGACGCCAACAGTAAGGCCTCCTTCGGCAATGAAGTAGAAGGGCTTGAAGTTGATTAAGAAATCAACAAAGGCGTTGAAGTACGCATAGAGAGGGTCCAGAGATAGTGCCACGTCCAGACGGCCGCCACCCATGCAGACCTTGGGGGTGATGGCAAAGTATGCTTTTCCACTGATGCTGATGGCACCGCCAAACTGCCACGATATGCCCAAGCGCGGCACTTCTGGATAGCCGGGCGGCCTGCTGAAAGATGGATGATAGCCGCCGATGGTAAAGACCCAGTCGCCGCGGAGAGCTTCGTCTTTGCTGTCGAACCAACTATACAAGGCAAACCCGCCCGTCAAGTGGCAGTTGGGATCCAAGATGTAAGAAGCAGGCGTGAGCTCCCCTTCAATCTTCAGGACTCCGGTTTCAAAGTTCAATGAGGCAACAATCCCAAGCTGGACATGGGCAAACTTGACCTTGGAGGCGCCTCCTGGGATGCTGGCGGTGGCAAGACCAAAGATGCCCAGCTGAACGTACGGGTTCCACTGGATGACGATGACCGCTTCAACTGACAGGATCTCAAAGGCCTTGACGGTCAATCCTGCGGCGACCCAAAACGATCCTTCTTCCGGGAAGAACCACGAAGTACCCAGCAGCTGATTCATAATCTCGAATGGCCCATCATTGGGATCAGGGTCTGTTGCATCACCCGTGATCAACGGGAATTGGAGAACGTTGTGAGCCGTGGGGAACTTCAAGTTGGAATTGTAGCCTACCATTGTTAGCTAGTGGTTGTGCCATTTAGAAGAGGGTACACTCACCAAAACCTCCAGTCACTCCCTCGATGGAAACAAACTCAAGGGTAATCAGTGGCCCTTTTAGGACACAGAACAGGAATATCGTCTCAAACTCCTTGGGCTTCTTGATCTTGCCGTAATAACCGGCGGCTTGGAAGAGCCAAGGAGTGTAGCCGACCTGGATAGCTCCGGCATAATACATCCTTTCATTGTCATTGTGGTACAGAAGGCCACCTGCAATAGTGATTGGAGGGCGATTGAAGCCGGCTGCAATGCCTTCAAGAGTGACATTGGGCTTGGGCAGATTGTGTAAGCTCAGGTCCTTCGAGCCTGCAAAATTCAGGTTGAGGGCCAGCCCCATGACGCCAAACTCGACAGGACCAATGGTCACTGATGCATCAAGTCGAATAGAGACAATGGATTCTTTGCCACTCGAGCCAGTCGAGTACTTGAGCCCGATGTTCTTGATTGAGAGGGGGCCCTTTCTGGTCTGATACGGTGCCATGGCGGCGCCCTTGTCTTCCACTTCCTCGGCGTCCTTTGCCAGGACCAGCTCGTTGCCAGCTGGCGGCTGAGCCTTGGTCTTTTCAAAGGCGTAGTCGAGTATGACTTCGGACTGGCTGTCTCCTTTCTTCCGCAGGACCATAAAATGCATTCCTCTCGTCAGTACTACATCTCCATCGCCGGGTGGCGACTTGGAAACCGTCTTGTAAGGCATAGGCTTCTTCTCCATATCGACTAGGACCTTGTTGATGGATTCCAGCTGGATCTTGGTGATTCCGTCCTTTTCAGGCTGGGCTTGTCCCTGGCCCTGAACCCACAAGAACAGAATGTCGTCAAACGGCTGCGGGATCTTGCCAATCATGGGGAGAGCAGCGTCCACAAGCTCACCAACTGATGCGCTGAGAAATCGCTTGACGGGGGGCGCCTTGACACCCTCGTCAACAATCTCGCGGAACTGGAGGTATTGAAAGATGAGGCCGCTCAATCTCGCAGTGATGAGTACGACCATGACATACTTGTCAGAGGTGCCTAGTTGAACTTTTTTCATGATCAGCTCGAGATAATCTTCCTTCTTCAGCCCAATCTCGATGTTGGTCAGGAACTCTGGAAGATTGAGATCTGTATCGGCAATGCTACGAATAATCTCGCCGACCGTTGAGGTGATATCCTTGTTTTGATCGGTGTTGACCTTGGCCTCAAAGTCCCAGACTTTTCCATCGTTTGTAAACTTGAGCGAGAGCTTGAAAGGGCCAAGGACAAGAATTCCATCAATGTCGAACGAAGATGCCGCCTTTTTCTGATACGTGTAGTTGATGTTCAGTTCCTGGACTTTGATCGTCTCCAGAATGCTCAAAGCTGTCCCGCTCAAGTCGGAATCAAAGAATTGTGCAAGCGTGGATGCATACAGATCGTAGATGGATCCCGAGAGCACCCAACCGTTGTCTGTGGTATAGACGACCTGGCCTACTAGTTGAGTAGGCCAACCGTACTTTGCCCCCTTCGGCTGCTGGATGAGTGCCTTGATCAGAAAGACACCGGTGAATTTGCCAGCTGATTTGGCTGTAGCAAGAGCCTTTGACGGCACGGTTGACTTCTTCCCTCCCCATTCATATCCCACATAGAGGAATATCTCCCCGATACTGAAAATGGGTACTTTATCTCCCTTTTGGGGCTTTGGCTGCATAGCACCCGTGAATGATATTCCTGACTTATCTGCCTGGAACTCTGCCATGGTCACCTGTGTGGGCAGGAAGCTCGGGGCGTCGTCAATGTCAGCCATTGCTGCGAGATCGAGAGTCGGTTGCCACTTGGACACATCGATGGAGATTGGAGACATTTCGTAGTAATTCTCCCACTCCGGGAGCAAACGCCATTGATTCAAGGCGGGCATTGCGGGTGGTGCTAAACATGTTCGTCAGTCAAGCTTCTTCCACGACTACAATCGGGCTTGTGAGATTTCCAAAGAGAGCTTGTGCAGAAACAAGAACTTACCAGTCCAGATCTTTGCGCTGATGGAGCTTCCATCCTCTTTCTTGTAAGAATAGGTGACAAGAAACAATGTTGGGCCGGAGCTGGACAGGTCCAGCTCGACTTCCATATCAATACGAAAGGTTGACATCTTCGCCTTGCCTTTCCCTTCGTCTTTGGTCAAGCCGACGGTAATGCGTCGAAAATGAAACTCTCCTAGGCTAAAAGAACCGACAGACTGATTCTCAAGGGAAGTAAAGTCAAATTGGCCAACATCAATATCCAGTAGCTTGCTGACCCAGGTCAACAGCTTCACCAGAGCGGAAGTGTCCTTGGTGTTCAATGTCATGGTAAAGGTGGAGGCTGTCTCATTGAACTCAAAAAGACCTTCCAGCTTGATTCCTTCCAGATCGATGTTCGTATGAATGACGAGGTCTCCCCTGGATATGAGCTTCGACTCTGTCCCGCTTGTCGTCCACCAGGTGCTTCTGCGGGTGACAACTGTGGTTTCACCCAGAGTCAGTTGCAGTGGCTCGAAGATTGAGTTCAGCTCTTCGCGAGACGTCTCGTCCATCTGCCACTCCAGACGGATACAGGTTCTGTAGTCGTTGCCGGGCACAAACCAAACGGCATTTCTCTTATTCTTCAGCTCATCATTGGTCGAGGGCGGCTTAAGGGCCATGGCTCCCATCATGGCAATTAGCGGATTCTTCTGCAGACTGCCCAGCCCGGCAAAGTTGAGCATATTGACAATGTTGACGGGCTCCGATGGCGTTGACGGATGCAACCCGAAGACCAAGCCTGAATTTTGTTTCAGCAAGCCCTCAGGAGAGATGAAAGCAGCGGATGCCAATCCAAAAGCCAGTTCCAATATAGATCGTTCAGTCGAGAATTTGAGCCATGTGATGGAGGGAGACCCTGGTCCTGCTCCAATGGGAGCAAGTGAGACTTGCATGGTAAAGCCTCCAATCTTGTGTCCTTTGGCGTCAATCACAGCCAGGCCTTTGGCGTTGAGGGCGTCCGAAAACCAAGCTGCCCACTCGTCAACCTTGCTCAACGGCGTTGTGCCATTCGGGGGAGGATCGTCTTCAGGCCGCTTCTCCAAGCAGATGACGCCGCAATGGAGATCGGAGACAAACTCGTTGAGGAGACCTGGGTCCAGCCTCTCATAGTCATTGACACCCTGAGCCTTGATCTTGGTATCTTCTAGTCTGCGGGTGAAGACGGACCACATCCCACTGGGATTCGTGTTCAAGTTAACAACACCACCGCCGCTCTGCACCTTGGGAGATAGTGAGACGGCCTGTGCTTCGAAGATCTCGTCTTCAGTGGTAGCGGAAGACGTATCAATTAGAGAGTATTCTTCGATACCCTCGATGTTCTCTTCGTCTTCTTCATCCCCAAAAGGCGAATCCATTTCGTCCGGATTCGTCGTCTTGGGTATGAAGAACGCCTGGGGCTGCACGCGCGCGTGAGAAAGAAGATCGTAGTCAGTTACTCGGTCATCCTCGTCATTCTCTGCATCCTCCTTCATGTCATCATCAACGTCGCTGAGCTTCCTTTTTCTGGAGACAGCGCCTGGAGCTGCAGGGATAGCTGCCGCAACAGCCGTCGAGGGCGTGACCGTGGTCTTGAGCGCCGTCAACACCATGGCGCGTTCAATGACAATTGGAGTCGGAGTATGGAGGAGGGACAATCCGAGGTCGACGTACTGGAGCTCGCCATCTTCGTCCGTGTTCTGGCTGCACTTGATCCGAACGAAGCAAAGAGACTTGTAGGCTGTCTTCCCCTGCGTCACGGAGTATATCCCACAGCCACCCATGTGGTATTCAGTTGTTGGAAAACCCAACAGACTCCAGATTTGAGCGTATCTGTCTGCCACGTATGCTCGCTGTAGATTCTCGGCTTGTTCGATTCTGACGAGTCTCTCGTTTGGCACCTTGGGCTTGTCATTCTTCACGAGAGCTTCGTTGAGGACCTCATACTGTTTGTCGTGGTACGTCACATAGGTCTTGTAATCCTTCTTGCCCTGGAGGGCGTCCAATTTGACTTTCTTGAGGTTGTACCAGCTACCCTTCTCAGGCTCCGTCTCCGACTTAGGCACCCAAGTGATGGTTGCCGGAAATGTGAGGGCGACTAGTCGAGGAACAGCTGGAGGAGCCAGGGAGTGTGCCCAGAGGAACCATATCACGATCACGGGCCATGCTAACCTCTTTGTCAGATATGGCCTATCTCTAAAGAACAAGAATTACAGTTACTCACATGGATGGTTATGCAGAGCATAGGTCGGAGTTGGGACCAGGGTGTTCTTTGGCTGAAAGTCGTTGAACATTGCCAGGGGCGTCGAGAAGTGCGATCCGTGGTGACTGAGCTTCACGTTTGTGATCTTCTTTACTCCCGCCGTTTTGAGCCAGTTGAACATTGTCGACTCGTGCTTCTGCCCAATGTCTCCCGCAAAGTAGTGGGAAATGTGAGGAGCAGGGGTAGCTTCCCAGACAATCAAGCAGGCGATACTCGCTTGGTTGGTGAGTGTGACACTGGTGTCTTTGACGACCAGAATGTTGATCGGCTTGTCAATTGCCAGCTTGCTGATCTCCGTCTTGCTGGCAAAGTGACGTTCATTCGCGGCAATACAGAGCATGGCTGGTCGACCAGCCTCGAGTTTCTTCGCCTTCAGCAAGTCCACCAGCGGCGTGCCGTCGGATCCAGGCATGATGGCCGCATCGTTCTTGAAGAAGTCGACTCCAAGCACGTCGTCCGTCCCCTTATCGGCGGCGTGAAATTTAGCAAACTTTGCACAGTGCTCTTCGCCGTCCTTCTCGAACTTGATGCTGATGGTATTATCGGCATCGTTGACATGGAAACTGTTGTTCATCCCGTTGGCTTTATTGCTCTTCGTCTTCTCCCACGCCGTCTTGACCGAACAGTAGAAATGGGTTGCTGGAGTCTCGTCAATGTTCCACTTTAGGATTGTATCCAGCTGCTCTGTCTTGTCTTCAGTCGTCGCTCCATTCTGGAGTATCTCCACGATTCCATGGTAGTGGTCCTTGTCCCAGTGGGTGATGATGATGGTGTCAAACGCGAGTCTCTTTATCTTGTCGACTTCCTTGCCGTCAATGATGTAGTTGTCTTCAATCCATCGCATTGCGGTATAGATGGGCATTTTCTTTTGTCTTGTGTGCTTCGTATCTCCCGAATCTTTGTGCCTCCCCGGCTGATCTTCTCCGCCATCGATCAGGACAGCCGAGAGGACTTTGGGCTTTGGGTTCTTCGCTGTGACGTCCGTAACGTCAACGAGGAGATGGATTGCCGAGTCTCCTAGGGAGATGGCGACGTGAAAGGAGTCGACGCGATACTTGGTCATTATGATGGCGTCTCTATTTCTTTGGTCATCACCCGAGTAAAGCTGGTACTTGAGACGAAAAGTACTGATGAACAGAGTTTTCCGGAAATTCTTGATGCTTTGGTATGTGTGTATTGTACTGTATCCGAAAGAGTTGCCCGTATGGTAGTTGTGCTATAAGAACAAACAGTATCACCAGTTGCAACGTCGGCTGTATACCAGCAGGACACAAAAGGAGCCACCGTTTGATGAGTATCAAGACTAATACCTTGGGCCCCTTTTTCTAAGACAAGGCCTTTCTACGCAATTGATCTCACTACCATACAATGTTTCGCACACTGCCTGATCACAAAGCTGCAGCCTCTGCATTGACGGCTGAGCTCAATGCCTCTCCCATGAACTCCATAATGAAGGCCTCTACATGCCTTGGGCCATTGATCTACGTCAACTCATCCGCTGCCAACCCTGCTAAGCTCTGTGCTTCTTTCTCATAACCGATCATTATTCACTCCGAACTCATGTTATTCTCTCTCTCACACCACAATCCTCTCATTCTGGTTACAGCTCGTTGTCGCCTTTGCTACCTTGTCGTCAGGCAGCCACAATTGGTGCAAGACTCCATCAAGCCCTTCGATGTCAATGTGATTCCTGCAATGCAGACGTCCAATAGAGTCTCCTCGGTACGCAGACATGCATATATCACGCTCAATGGTCCGAAGAGACACGCCATCTCCTCACCCGGCCACGGCACCATGCGAAGAATAAAACCAGATCCAGCCTAGTAACCATGATCTTCCTGGAGGGGTCTCGCCAAATCGGGGTCTCCAAGGATCTGACATCCTTCGTCATCCTTGACCCCGCGGCTCCCACATGGGGTTGCATCGCGATGGATCCCTTCAGCCGTCCACTTGCCGCCCTTGCATGAGCCGAAGGAGTCTGCTAACTCAAAGGGGGGCCCCTGTCTCCCGTGTAGAGCAGTGAATGCGTCAACAATGGCACCTGAAAGTAAGCACTGAGGGTCGCAATGGTACGATATGCATGTCCACAGCGGCCATCAAATGTGCTGAGCATATATGACGAGTCTATACAATCCACAGACACCACAACAGAAGACAAGGACGATATATCGATATGACAGAATGTGCCTCGATTGCATACTAGTACTACCATAGCTCCCACTAAACACACAAAGTCCTCCCCATACTACCTGACTACCATAGCCGCTCTCTCCCGCAGCAATTCAGGCCCCCTAGCGAGCTTGAGTCTTGTCATCTCCAACATCCGGGGCCGTGATAGGATGAACCATCTGCAGGAATCCTTCAAGAGCCGTCAGAGGACCCGGCGCAAACTGCGGAACGGGATCTATCTTGCCAAGGCGCAGAGCCATGTACACCTCGTCCGTCACCTCCCCATCCTCGTCGCTCTCTTGCCTGGTCGCCTCCGGGTCCAAGTACGGTTGCAGCCAGCTCCAGTCCGCCACAGCCAGGGAAGGCAGCTTGATCTCGATCTTCTGCTCCTTGAGCTGCTCCAGGTCGTAATTGGGCAGAAGGATGCGTTCTGGGTTGTATACCGGGACGTCCTTTTCTACCATTAGCGGCCCAAAGTGGAAAAAGGCCGTCATGTTCTTCAGAGCTGACTCCCATGTCCAGGTCGATAGCGCCAGAGGCTCGACGGGCAGAATGCTGGAGTAGGCATTCACGGGTGTGAACGGATCCATGAGGAGGCCGACAACTGTCAGCTTCTTGTTGTGGTCAATGATGAACTTTTCCTGTGGGGTGTATTTGCTCTCCTCCTCTTCCTCCTCTACATCCTCCAAGTCTTTTCTCTGGGGCCCCTGTTTGGTATTGTAATCATTGGGGTTGAGCCAGAACGGCTTGAGCTTGAGAAATGTTTCTGTGTCGATGGGCTTGATCCGGTCCGACTTATCGTGAGGACTGCCAGGCTTGAACGAGGTAAACAGCTGATCCAGCTTCAGCTCGTCCTCGGGAAGTGGCTTGTCTCGAGCCCGGAAGTACGCCACCAGTCCGTCGTGAGGCCGAGCGGCATCTCCAAGCTTGACGGAGAACTCATACTGCTTCGTGTCAGGGTGCGAGTCTGGCAGGAGGGTGTATGGGGGCCGCTTCGACGGCTGATCACCGACGGTTGACTGGTTGGTACGGGCATCTGCCGAGAGCTCGAGCGAGATGCCTGCATTCACCAGAGCCAGTGGCCGTCCAATCAACGAGTTGACGCATTGTGCATAAGCGCCCGGGACGGTGCTAGCATTCCGCGTGGCTTGCGTGGCCATGTCCATGAAGCCGTTGAGGTAGTCTCGCCCGCCCTCGCCCGAGAACTGCTCGATCAAGTGGTCCAGCTGTCGAATCTCCTGAGGGTCCACGGGGGGCTTGAAGGGGAGCCACTTGTCCGTGGCTTGCGTGCCCTCGTTGGGATTGTTGGGAGCAGCCAGTCGGACTTCGCGGTAAAAGGTGCCGTCATGGAGGAAGAACTGGATGCCAAAGTCGACATAGTTGACCAGCACCCAGCCCCAGATGGGGTTCTCCCACTCTGTGATTGGCCTCCAGTGATACTCGCCGTCATGCTGGTCAAGCTTGACAAAGTCCATGTTCAGCCGGGCTGGCTGGTTGATGCTGGGAGGAACCTGCATAAACTGACAGTCACCCTTGTTCTTCGGCTTCTCCACGACGTTGGGGTAACCATTCTTGTCGTAGATCTGCGGTTCGTAGTACTCGCTGATACAAGGGTAGATGGGAGGCGGGCCGTCATGGCGTCGCTTGGGATCAATTGCAGCAGCCGCTTGTCCAAACTTGTCGATGATGTTGAGCTTGGTCAGCTTGAACTGGCCGTGGACGGCAGGCTTGAAGACGGAATACGGCGTCGTGCCCACTCTCACAAGCGAACAGTAGGGGGTGAGGTCTGTCTCGACGCCCATCCGTTCAAGCTCGACCGCCCCCAGTCCGATGACGACAGTGTCTTCATAGGCGTCCTTCATCGGCACCGGCTTCTGTCCGGGATACCGCACGTTGGGCTTCAGGTGGCTGCCTTCGGTCAGGGTTAGGAGGTGGTTGGCAAAGCCATCCAGGGGGGCAGAGACGAATGGTAGCTTCTTGAGGTCTTTCAGAACCTGGTCACGTTTGTCCTTTGGCAATATTGGGGAAAGCTCGTCTTCGGGAACGGTCGTGAAGAGCCGCTCAACCTGGCCCACCAGCGAGAAGACGGGCTGGGGGAGCAGCAGAATCCGGCCCGATATCGTCCTTCGATCATCGTTCTTGGACTCCCACAGCGGCTTGTCGTCCTGCTTCACAGTGTAGCGGAACTTTTTGTCGTGCGTCGACCTGGTGGCGCGCTCCTCCATATCCCACTTGTCATAGTCGATGTGATAGTACTCAGCCTCCCACTCCATGAAGAGCGGAAACCACGGCTGAGTATTCTTCCAGAGATCACGTCCGTCCTCGTCGTGGTAAAGCGGCGGGAAGACGTTCTTGTCCATCTCCTCATTTCCCTCTCCCTTCTCCTCCTCTTTCGTCTCCTCCTTGATCAGAAACTTCCTATTGGCTGCGCAAGCACATGTACATGACTTGCATTGACACTTGGCGGCACTGCTCGACTCCTCCACCAGACGCTCTTTTTCATAGTGCAGGAACTCGCCAAGCAATGACTTGGCCATTCCTTGTAGAGCATCCGGGATACACTGAAGTCCATAATCGGCCTCTTCGTCTGGTGGTGGAGGTGTGTGCTTCTCAATCTGTGACTGCAGCCGCACCAGTAGCTTTTCGAGATAGTCGGTAGGCCAGCCAGCCTCCACTCCTCCGACAAAGATTGTCGGGTCCCTTTGTTGACTGAATACTGGAGCAACGGCCTCTTTGAGCTCCAGCTTGAGCTTTTTCTTAATTTCGTCTTTGGCAGTGCTAATGGCGTTTGTCTGGCTGTTGAGAGAGGCAACCAACCGCTGCCAATCCCAATCGAGGTCCTGGACCTCCCGCTTGTATTGTCTCATAGCAGCGCTGTGGTTCCGCTCAGTATCTGTCACATATCGCCACCAAAGAGCAAAATGCTTCCACTGGAGGCGGGAAAGCTGTCGAGCCGAAGCATCGTACAAGACTTGGCTCTCGTTCAGCTTCTTCAAAAGAGCAGCTGCTTCGTCAGAGGGCGGCGCGGCAGGATTCTTTGGATCAATCTGGAACACATATCGCGAGCCCCCTGCAAACTTGGCAAAGTTGTAGTTCTGCACCTCTTCGGCCCCCGCCCGACGGTTCTCGATGCTCTCGCTCTGGGCCTGAAGCAAGGCGCTCAAGTTATTCAGCAGCTCCTCGATAGGCCCGTTTTGGTGAGCGGCCACATAGGAGAGAAGCGAGTCCAGAGGCGTCGTCCCGACTGAGATGGGCGTTTGCATGTGTAGCTGGTCAGCAACCTCATCGGCGATGACGCGAGGCCGGCTGTTCTCGTCCCATTTCAGGTTCCAGCGGACGCCGTACATGGCGCCATGACAGAGTATGCGGCCACTTTCGGTCGACTTTAGCCATTCGGTCACATCGTCTGGAACAGGGCCGTCGGACTTGTTGAGAGCCATGGAGAGGGCTTGCAAACGATCACCTCTAGTGCTTGTTGAGTGGTCACTGAGGTGCATGAGATCATCCTCGGGGTTGACATGCCATCCAAGCACGTAGTAGTCGGCCACGGCGCGAGTAGCGTACTTTGACGGTGCATACTCGAAGCTGTCTAGCATCGAAAAGACGTTGCTGTTATGGGGCATGTAGTCGGGGAACAATTGGTTGCTCGAGTTCAGAACACCCAGGGAGATGCGCTTCTTGGCTTGGCTTGTGCTCTCATTCCACTCCTTTGCTTTGATTCGTCCACCAATAAAGACTTCAGCTTGCTCGTTGATGGTCGGCTCCTCAGTCGATCCCGTCTGCAGATACGGTGACACATCCACCTGCAGGTCGTACTTGGTGTCGTCCGTGTCGTCCATCTCGTCAATGGATCTCATCCAATCGCTCTCAATCACCCAGGCAGTGACCGGTTCGAGACTAGCTTCAGCTTCCGGCGGCTCGACGTTGCCAACAATTTTGCGGATGACAAGCCAGCGGTTCGGAGTCTCGGGAAACAGAGGCGTTGCCAAGTCCTCCTTGTCCGTGGCGACATTTGACGTAAACAGCCCACGCTGAGCGCGACTTTGGTTCGAATCCTGCCCCGTAGCCGCCGCACCCGTACGGTAAGGCCGAGGAATCATCCAATGCAGATAGACACCCAGCCTCTCTTGGCGAGTCTTGCCCGTTGCGAGGTCGGTGATTCGCGAGTTGCGGGTGGCTGGGGCCGCGGCATGGAGCTCGATGGGATGCAACACATCGTTTTGGAGCATGAAGTTCTTGATCTGCAGGTAGCTGTAGTTGGGCTGCGTCAATGGCGAGATTTTGGCTTGGTTTATCTCGGTTCCATTGCATGTATCCGGGTTGAAGATGAAGGCGTCAAGTTTGACGGGAATCGCCAAGGGAGAAGATGCCATGGCGACGGGTTGCGGATGGGTCTCAATGAAGTTATTGAGTTCACATTGGCTTGCGTCCAATGTCTGGTTTGACGAGGTTTCAAATTCTAGAAAAAATCAACGAGTTTATATACACCGACGAGCGTCCTTGAGTACATCTTACAGATTGAAGTATAGTACATGACGTTGGACGCTGGAGAGGTGAAACTGTAGCCTCGGCTTTCTGCCAAGTTGCGGCAACCCCTGTAGAAGATAGTCAACTCACAGCTTCCTTTGACAAACACACCCTTCCTGGTCACATAGCTCGGAAATACGCCCATCCCTCATCGGCATTTGCATCTGCAATCTGCATCAAGGATTCAGTCTAGCTGAGCCCGTGGGTTACATCGGGCGTCCCCTCATTCAGCAGCCTCTGAACAATAAGCCATGCATATGCCGTTGCCATTACGCCAGCCACTTGGGAAAGTCTTGTGCTGGATTCGGACAGCGGCATCTGATCCTTCGTAGCACCGCCCCATGCACGCGTTTGACAGTTGACAGCTGGCTGGGCTCGCTACCTATGTCACTGGAGGGAGGCGATTGGCGCGCTACAGGGACCTGAGCCAGCCTTTGCCGAAACAGAGCTGTTGAGCCCTTGGCTTCTGTCTTGATGGCCGATCACTCTGTGCATTCGATATGCAGTATCTGTATGCTCAATTGAGACATCTATCGCACGATATGGACGTGAATTCAGGCACTGCTTGCATCATATATCTGTTTACAGCACTTCTACTGTGACGAGATAAAAGGTCGTCCAATTTGGCGCTTACCTAAGGTATACCTCTACCAGAGCGGCGGGACACCCACTAACCCGAAATCGCTGGTGGCTGAGCTCTACATGCTACGGTACCTGGAAAAGCCTTTGAGTTGCCGCTGTTTTCATTGTCCCTTGTGTACATCGCTGCCGGCACTAGAGCCGAGTGGTCGACTAGGACTAGCTGGACTGGGATTAGAGCGTGGATAAAATCGGGTCAGCCGCCATTAGCTCAAGACCCTGACTCCTCCATCCAAAAGAGGTTCTGAACGTAAGCAAGGTAAGAGAAAGGAAGAGCAAAAAGTAAACAATAACGTCTCAATTCCACTAGCTGGCTATAATCCGAATACGAAGTAAAAAATCAAGAACGAATGACAGTATCCGACAAGTCACACTAAGCCAGCTATTCTCATCTCGGCTGCATCTGCATACATAGAGCTCTGGGGGGGAGCGCCTCCAGCTGGCCGTTTTCACTTAGCCGGCTCAGCGTGAAAACCAGCGACGTGGCTGACGCTCAGCTGGCTCTCGTCAGGAAGATCGTTCACGTCGTGAACAATCTGGCCGTCGTTCCAAAAGTAGACGTGGATGTTCTTCTCGTGGGCAACCAGGGCAATGGCCGAATCATCGTCCATGGCATCTTCCACGGCCGCCTCCTCGGGAGACCACTTGCCGTTATGGAGCCACGTTCTGGCCACGATTCCAGTCTGGTTGCGGTAGTAGAGGAAGAGAATGGAGTTGTCGGGGCTGAAAGTGACAGCCAGGTGCGTGCCAGTTTCCGCCATTCCAGTGGTTGGGATCTTTGAAGCTGATGGAGTAAATTAGCTTTAGTGTACCATTTGCAAGGACTAGGCATGTTTTCTCAAAAGACATACTCTCGCCTGCCAAGATATTGTGGTAGTACAAGTACTGCCCGGCCTTGTTTTGGAAGAAGACCCAAGGCTTGCCCTGGACGACGATGCTCGCCAGCTTGGAGTACGCTGCGACCGTGACATCGACTGCTTTGGAGGTCACAGACAACTTGTTGATGGTGTAGTTGACCAAATTGACAGTCCCACCAATCTCTCTGAGAACCATAGTTAGTTCTTTGACGCTCCAAGACGTGACCAGAACAAATTAACTTACTTCAAGAGGGACACATAACCGGTGTTGGTCGTGCTTCCGCAGGCTGCAACGGCGGAGTAATCCCCAGGCTGAACATTGGCTGCAGAAACCTTGTCGATGGGATTCACAACTGGACTCAGCTGAGAAATGACAGCGATAGCAGGGTCTGTCGACTTGACGGCCTTTGGAATTTGGGCAATACCAAAGGCACGCACCTAGTAATCACCGGACAGGTCAGTAATCTTTGCCGTCGGGAAGTGGAAGGAAACCCCTTACCAGGCCGAGAAAGCTAGTCACGGCAAGGTCAGATGGAGGAGGCTTGACTCGGGAGCCAATCGTGTTTCGGTTCTTGAACTCCTGGTCTCGGCCACCAGAGACGGAAGACTGCAGGAGAGCCAGGCTGTACGTGTCCTCGATCTGCAAAAGTCTCTGTCAGCTTTACAACTTCCTGAGAAGACCCGTTTCCATTACCTTCTCGTAATAATACACCCATGCCTCTGAGGTGTCGATGGGCGAAAGGATAGCAGCCAAAGCCATCTTGTTTGTTGTATGGTTTGTTGAGCGGGTAATTTGCCTTTGATGAGACTTCTGGGTGTTGGTTAGAGTTGAGTTGTTGAGAGAAAAGCGTGGCGAACTGCTCGACTTTTGTATATCTCTGTTTCAAGACGCGATCCATAGGAAGGTGAGACTTGTTTTCCTGGTGATGTAAGAGGCGTGTTTGTTGGAAGCTGAAACGAGGTTTTGGGCGATAGTTGCGAGCTGAAGTTGTGATCGTTGTAAGCTGAAGAGTACATGTATGGAGGGGGTGGGTGAGTTGATTGAGCATCGTTCTGCAATGCGACCCTCACCACCGTGCTTTCTACAACATTTGAAGGATCATGCATGCAGTACGTCAAATAATGAAATGTGACTGAAAATAGTTACCCGAAAGAGACGACAGTGATGACATACCTCATGGGCCGTGGCGCGACGTGTGGAGAGAACGCATCGACCGGAGATAGAGCTTCCTAGGTACTATCAGGCTCGCCCCAGATGTTTTCATCTCTCTTGACCTAGAACACTCTACTCTATCAAGTTCAACTATCATCTTCTGTTTCAAACACTGTTCAAGTTCTTCCAAAGCTCAACAAAAGTTCTTTTAAAAATGGCCGGCCGCAAAAGAAGAGAGACTCGTGCACGATACATTGTATTTCGCCATGCTGCTCGTGTCCAGCGCTTCCTCGCCAGTCTTGAAGACGACCGTCGACTTAAGCCAGGGCATCAACAACTCCATTCGTTTGTTGTTCCTGGCTTGCAAGGAGGCAAACACACGGTTGATGTCACCCAAGACATCACCGCAAAGTCAGTCCCGAAGCAGCTGACTGCAACTCAAGAGTTCTACGTCGATACTCCCGAGTTTGCTATACCCGAGGGCGAGATCCATTCTGTCTATCCGCCTCCTGGGCACGAAGAGAGGTCTGAGACTTTGCCGCATGTCGTTTTCAATACGCCCGAATTCCCGTGGGAATGGCGAGCAAGCTACATTGAAGATCCGCCGGATTACAAGCAAAATAGGAACCGTGTCCCTTGGCTCGCTGTGCTGGTTTTTACCAAGGATGAGCTTCAGTTGTCGCCAGACGACCTCCAGGGAGAACAAAGCATCTTCCGCAATACGAAGAAGCTCCCAGGCGGTGCGAAGCAAACCTCCACGCTGGCCGTCAACATGCTCGTCAAAGATGTGCCAAAGCTCGCAGATACAGCGTCACCTGTGAAGCCTTCCCCATCAGAGCCTGATGCCACGACAGACATCATCTTCATCAAGAAAGGGCTTTTCTCGACCCTCTTTGCCAAATACGATGACAAAGGCCATGAAGACACGACCGCCACTCAGGCAGATGTGCGCCCATACAGATTCCTGGCGCACAAGAGGGACATCAACACAGAAGGCATGGCTATAGCGGCCCTCACAGCGACAGAGGAAGATCAATCCTCTTACGGCGTGGTCTTTTCCCACAGGACGGGACCGGTCACTATTACCAAGCCGACGCAGATTATTGCCCACCTTGTTTCTATCCGCAGCGTTGAGGTAATGCCATGGCCAGTAGCCAACGACAAGAGATACGTGGCAATGTCCAGCTTGCACAGTTGGAGCTACACATGCCTCCCTCCTGATACCCCCAGCATCAAGAACATGTTTGAGGCACTAGGACGATCCAGTGCGATGCTGCGTTCCATTGTCCAGCTGGATCAACTGAATCCTCCAACTAATGCTCCCAAGGCAGTGCAAGACCGAGTGTTGCAACGCCTGCACGACGGTTACGCTTTGGCTCGCTATCGAATGCAGACGGGAGAGCAGACAAGCTGCTTCATCCGAGGGCCATTCATCCCGGTCAAGATCCCGTCTGACATTACTCGTCCATGGCACTCTCTCTCCACTTCGGGCTCAGACCTACAGATCCTCGACCAGCAGCTCGGTTTGATGGACATCACGTATTCGGCAGCTTGGCAAATTGGTCGAACTCTGGCCATCTCAGACGCCGACCTTGTGTCGAGAATCGGCCAGGTCCGCAAGCAGATATACGATCGTGGCATGCATTACTATCAGCTGGCCGCTTTGAAAGCCCACGGAACGCGTTCCAAGAGCGAACTCATCGCACAGCTCCCTGCCATGGTCGATGCTCTGCAGAACTTGCACAAGACGGCCCAGCTTTGCACCTCGGATGTCCAGGCTCGCTCTCGACGATGGCTTCGCCACTCGATAGAGCCTGTCGATCTTTCGTATAGCGGCCATGAGGCACATGCCATGCGCTTGGCATCAAACGAAGAGAATAAACTTCCACAGTGCTTTCTCAGAGCCGCCAAAGAGATTGCCAGTGCGATTGACCCAGAGAAACCAGATCAACCATCTGATGTACCTTACAATGAGTTCAACACACCGTATTCTCCCGATTGGATGGCTTTGCTCAAGTTTGTTCTTGACAAGCAGGTACTGGAGAATATCCCCTTTCACTATCTGATCCCGGATATCAGCGCCCTTCCGTTGGAGAGCATGCGCTTCTTCCGGATCGATTGGCGCTGGATGGACGCTCTGCTCGATGGAGCGCTAAGTTTGTCCAATTATATCGATCAGGACCACGACAAGGTTCGCGATGCCATCTTTGGCGCCCTCAAGTGGTATCACGAAACGGGCGTGGCCGAGCACGGAGGCGAAGTCCCTCCCGTGCCTGTCTATGGCTGTCTGATCCGCTCTAATCTCATTGTCAAGTTTCCCGATATGAAAGTCGAAGTCCTGCCTCTACAATTGCCCGACAAGCCTCCCGTTCTGATGAGACACAAGCTTGTGACTCCAGATACGATGCTGTGCCTTTTCTCAAAGGAACCGTCGGAGCCGGACTTTGATGGGCTCGCCCTCACTCAGCCGCCTCACCAACAGACCTTTGTGGCCGGCAGCGACCTCAAGAAAGACAAGATTGAGATGAGATACAAGAAGGCCTATACAGCAGATGAGGGATCCGACGATGTTACCGTGCCTATTGCCATCAAGGAATGGTCACCAAATGATCCCAAGACCAAAGAGGCCGTTTATCTCTGGGATGTCACTCCATCGTCTTCACCCACCATAGAAGCACGCAGACTGCTGATGGAAAGTCTAGCGAGCGACTACTTGAAGACGGTCCAGGAAAAGATGGACAAGAAGTACTTTGACGACGACACTGCCACCTCTGCCCTCATGGCGGCGCAGATGGGCTCCGTCGCTTGGCGCCTCAAGCTCAAGCTCTCGCAGACAAATGCCAGAGATGAGCTCGAGATAGACCCTAATGTCACTCCGAGTGATGCGCCTCTATCTGAATGGGCCCTTCGGCGTCGCCGTCATCCAGTTCCATCCCACGCAATCCAGAAGCTCCCTCAGTACTACGCTACGAGGCCCGTCTTTTACTACCAGGTTTCGTCCACTGAGACGCCATCGTCAAACACCATAGTCGCAACGGACGTTGAACAAGATCTCATCTTCCGTATCAATCTCGAGCCTTACACAGCTGGGGATTACAGGCTAGAGGAACTCAAGATAAAGGTCCCGTTTGGCACACCGCAGCAGTTTCCACGCGTCCTCATGGCAACATACAAAGGCAGTGGAGCAGACATGACATCAAACATCAGGTTCAACGTCATGATTGATCTTGAAACAACCGATGAAAAGGTAACGGGCATGACCCTCCGCATGGTCCCCCGGAGCAGACGCGGTTACGTGCCGGTAACGAGCTGCAGCGAAATCAGCTTCATCCTCAGCGGCGTCGTCGTCAGCCAAGTGACGCAGAAGACGTGGGTTGATTTGGAGATTAAGGAGCATTATGCGAATCAAGGGGAGTGGAATCCAAAGAACAAGCCTGATAGTATCGTCTTGGTCCCACCGCCTGCTGCGGAGAGGGCGATGAACCTGAAGAGGATCTTCTCAAGGGGGTTGTCCTAGATGCTTTGTATAAGCTGTAGCATTCATGAACATCTCTAGTGCGTTGTGGTGAAATCAGTCGAGGTATCTCGACATTGTTTATCTATGTCATTCGTTTAGGTCATTGATTATATACCCTCTATTCATAGGGCGACGTTCTTAAGGTTCGGTGAGCCACAACCACGCGTGCCAATCATCTTTCACCGATCCTGAACTCGCATACAAATAACTCTTCCACAAAAGCCAGAATCGGCGTTTTAGATGAAGAAGATTGGAAAGATAAACTCCCTAGTCTCAAGTAGGAAAGGGGGAACCTAGCAAGGCGTCAAGGCAACAAGGCAACAAGGCAACGGATGTGGCTGCGCAAAGGTGAGGTCGACCAAGCACCGAAAGGGGGCTAATTATGATCAGACTATTCCGAAGCTCCTTCAACGCAGCAATACAGTTGAAGTGACTAAGAAGCAAAGCAAACGCACCGTATCTAGCTTAAAACAGGCTCCCTATGCCGACCAGACTGAGCCGTCCAAGGCGTATTCTCTGCCATTGAAAGCCTTGTTCTCCGTTTCTCTGTTACTTTCTACACCTGCACATGTCGAGTTCCGGGATGATAATTGAGGATTACAGTTCAAGCGTGACAAACCTTCATTATACGATCACATCGCCGTATTCGTCCACTTCACAAACGAACAACATAATATTCGGTCATGAGGCTCTGTCTCAGAACAAGTCTACTATCTCACAGAACGTAGCCAGTAACAAGGCTTTTCTAAATTGCATTGCAGCAGTTGTAGCGTTTGACGTGTATCTTCCTATAGTAGGTGCATCTCGACGGCCCTCCACGAAACCTGCGAGCGTCAACAGCAAAGACTCCAGGCAGCAGGACCTGCGCATATTGTCTTCGTCTGTTCAAGTGCTTTCATTGGCACCGAGATGCGCAAATGTTGCGCCGCTGCGCAGAAAACGCCCCGCGTCTCGACGACGATTGGTCTCCGAGCAGAACCTGCGCCTTTTGCGCAGCAGCGGCAATGGTAAGGGAGCTACCAAGCTATAAATGATCGCGATGCGTGGCTGGCTAACCTCTGGGCTATCTCCTTCTCTTTCATTCGAAAACTATCGCCACTCTCACTACTATCTACAACTCCCTTTATGCCATCAGTTGCCATCAAGATCAAATGGAAGAGCCAATACATCAAATGCTTGACCGATATATATCGCAGCCTCCTCATGAAGACGGTGTATTTCTTTATGAGGAGCCAGTATCAGAGGCATGCTACTCATCCCCGGCGAACCGCCAGTCCATGATACAGCAGCAATTCACACAATTCGACAAAAAGCACATCGATGGCAACGAGCTTACTCCATGCCTTTGCTATTATGCATGCTGCGCATTTAGAAGCTCTAGTGGATCATCTTTGGCGGAGCATGTTCAGCAATGCCATCCTCAGTTGACTTCATGTGGTCAATCGCCCACCAACATGGACTCTTCTGCAGGTGAGAGTCAACCATATCCAATGTCTGAGCAATGCCTAGCCTTTGGAACTTGGAAACAATTTTACGAACAAGAGCGTCTGGGTGAGTGGCTTGAGCATGTCCATACGCACCTGCGGCAGCACAGTTTTCAGATCATCTCCCAGTCGATTGAAGGGAACAATGACTGCCTTCAATGGTCCGGCAGGCCGGGCATAGAGATCCATCATAAGGACGAAGACCAATGGAACCTGTGCAGCGTTTGCGGAAGTCTGGACCCCTCAGACAATTTGGAGCCTCCCATTTCTTCCATGCACAGCTCAGACGATGTCTCTAGCTGCCCCTCTCTCACCAAGTACGAGATCTTTTCGAACAAGAGCTTACCTACATGTACTCCCACAACTGACTCGGTACCTGGT
Organism: Trichoderma reesei QM6a; assembly: GCF_000167675.1. NCBI lineage: Eukaryota > Fungi > Ascomycota > Sordariomycetes > Hypocreales > Hypocreaceae > Trichoderma > Trichoderma reesei. Next base: position 1,654,417 of record NW_006711151.1, read on the forward strand.
GCTTTCGGTCGTGCGAGATCTCCAAGAAATCACGAAGTCGAACATGCTTCTCGCTCAGACCTTCTGGATGCAATTGAAGAATTTTCCATTTCATGGTTTTCCGCATGGCTTGCCGACCGGCCCGGTACCACGGGGTTGAACTCAGCCAGCGAATCGATTCATACTTACAACGGCGCGAATCAAGGCGAACCTTCGCAAGCAGGAAAGCGGAAACCTCGTGGCCAAAGAGACAAGGACAGAGGGGACAGGAAAGCCCGGCGCCTGAACGCGGCCAAGGGAGACGAGCATGATGACGAGTATGACGATGATGAAGATGACGACGACGATGATGATGATGATGATGGTAATGGCGGCGCTCCCACTGCGGAATGTGTTCAGTCGATTCTTGACGCAAGGAAGCCTCTGGCTTGCCCTTTCCACAAAAGAGATCCGTTATTCTACGGCCATGGCAAGTTCGGGGTCTGTGCAACCGGCATCTGGACGACGTATCACAGAGTCAGGTCCGCCTAACAGACTCGCCCCATCAACATATCAACATCAAATGCTAATACGTACTGACAGAGATCATATACGTCGCAAACATTTACGCCCACGTCATCTCTGTGAGCGATGCTTTGCAGCCTTCAGGAACCAAGCAGGCCTACAAAGGCACTCCGCGTTGCAGTGCATCGCAAACGAGAATGACCCTTACCTGAGCTCCACGGATTGGGAGCGGTTGAGAGCGGCCCGCATTCGCAACAAGCCAGATGACGAGAAGTGGAAACAGATGTACCATGTACTATTTCCAAATGAAGAGATTCCCAACCCATGTGTGTGTTATTCTCTTCATATTCCTTACCGAGACGTTGCTGGCTGCTGACTGATCTGCGCCCTACAGACAAGGGTGGGCCAGCTTGCAACGAGCATGTGAGGGAACTGGCTTCGGAAATCGAAAGCATCCTCTTGACCACCGCCAATGCAGCACAGGACCAGCTCCAGGCAATTTCAGACATCATATCTCTTGTGCGTGACGCTATCTTGAGCGCCAGTGGCACCGCCAGAGATGTAATGGATTTCCACACGGCAGTAGCAAATGCCTTCAGTGAACCTTCCTGTTGGTTGGAGGAGGCTACAGATATTCTGGATGTCGCCCAGTATCAGACTGAGCGAGATTTCCTCAACTTTTCGGCAGACTGTCCAGACACGACGAGTTTTAGAGACGACCAAACTGGATCGGGGCTCTTGCCTGAGTTAGAGAACCCATCAGATGCGACGAACGATGGTGTGGGATATCAGATTGGTCCATGGGCTTCCAATACCCTGTCAATGTTTTCGAGCATACCATTTCTGTACTACGATCAGGTTGCTCCAGGGCCAATCGATGAGAGGGGACAGGATCAAGATATGTCAAATGTTTCATGGACACGGAAGGGATTGGAGGAGTTTCCAGAGGGAACAGGTGAGAGGGGACAGTATCCAGATATGACAGATGTGGCATGGACACAGAAGGGATCGGAAGAGTTTCCAGAGGGAACAGATGAGGGGGGACAGTATCAAGATATGACAGATGTGGCATGGACACAGAAGGGATCGGAAGAGTTTCCAGAGGGAACAGATGAGGGGGGACAGTATCAAGATATGACAGATGTGGCATGGACACAGAAGGGATCGGAAGAGTTTCCAGATGGAACAGATGATGCGGAACATCAGGATGGCGCGTGTGGCGATTAGGAGAGCAGATAGAAGTACTAGGGTAGAGAAGTTTTAAACTGATACACTATCTCTCAAGCCCTCTTCACCAGTAGGATAAGGTCCATCTATGTACATGTAGTCTAGGTAAGTAAAATTATCACTGCTCCTGCTGCCGACCGCTACTGCTACTACCTACTCACTGCTGCAGGTGTTGTTTACTGCTTCCACTGCTTCCACTGCTACCACTCTACCTACTACTACCTGACCTGAACACGTCCGGAAGCCGAGGTGGTCGTAAGAAGTCTCCTCGCCGTAAAGAAACGGGAGGTCGATCGGACGGCAAGCAAGATCGCCAGACGGCAGCGGTGAACGGTTCCATTTTGAGAAGTTGGCCGCCTTCAGATGTTCGTGTATCGTGGGCTGCAGAGCGCTGAGAAGACGGGCTTGGTCGCCTGCGATGGTCAAAAAGCAATATTATCTCAGTCAAATCACCCAAGATTAACGCGCGCATAGTAGATGTCAAGGGGATGATCGCGTCCTCACATACCTTAAGAATTGAAAGTGAGCACCTGAGGTATGTCGGTCATGGCATGACCTGAAGTATGAGGCAACAATTTTTGGTCACTATCGCAATTGGTTAGTCGGGAACAATAGATCGAGGTGGCAGTCACGCAAGACAGCGCCTGCCAGGAACACCCCATACGGGCACGGCAGGCGATGCCTGTAGTGTTCCTGCCTAAGCAGCTGCTGGTTGTGAAACTTGAATCGCCTGAGGCATTCGAGAAAGATCACCAATATCAGCATCAGCATCATCAGCATCAGCATTTCGACTTGGTCATACTCGTCCCTTGACTCGGCCGTCTCATAACGGTAACCAACTTATCGTCTTTCCTACTTACTAACTCGAGCCATTAAAACCGGCCAATTTGTCCTCGTCGCCAAGATACCACAAAGCCACAGACGGTGCCAGTATCCAGGCAAGTTGCCGAGAATAATGAGGTCCAATGCTGATGTTCAATGTCCAGGGTAGATCAATGACCTCCATACAAGGACCCCAGATGCGGCTCAACCGCGGCTCGTCTCTGCAGCGTCGCATCGCATCTCCGATCTCTGCCTGCCTCAAGGGACGAGTACGAGAATATGACCGGCGCCATCTTAGCCCTTTCCTCTAGCCCCAGGCACCGCCAACAAAAAGAGACGCACACACACGAGCCAACGCGCCCCTGCCGGACCCGAAAATCGGCGGACTCTGAGAGAAAAGAGCGAATCTCCACCGTGTTGCTGCCGTTCGATTCGCCGAGAGACAAGTCCTCTCCGTACTGGCAGCCACGAGAGAGCCGATTCGACAGCAGCAGCTTCGGCCGGTTTCGCGCCATACCAAGGCCAGGCAGACAGAGAACAAAGGCGGGACGCCACGAAGCATGGACAGACAGGGCACACATGGCACTCTGGGGCTTGTTACGAACTACCGGCACCTTTGGACGGACTTTTGCTGCAGACGCCCTCTTTGGGCCAAGAATCCGGGGTTTTCCCCGCTTGTCGCGATCCTGAAGCAGAGACGGAGTATTGCGTTCCTGATGGCTTCATTGGGTAGGTAGGTACGCAACAATTGGCACAATAACCATCATTTGCTGAAAGCAACGAAGTTGGAGGTATGAGGACAAGCTAAGGCAATGTCAAGTGGCTTCTATCAAAGTTGCGGAGTTAGAAGCGACAACTGGACTTGCTCCGTGCCGCTTCACAGGCACTGTTCCTTTGGCTTGCCGCGTTTTTTTCTTCTTCTTTTCTTTTTGGCGCACACTCTCGGAAGCTAGCCGGGCACAAGAGACGAGGCTGGATGCGCCGGCTGTGAGACAAAGCCTGCCCTGTTAGCCTGTTCCTCTCTGCAACTCGAAAGACTCTGTCAATGCCGCCACTGCCCGCCGCCTGTCACTGCTCAAAGTGAACGCCGAGCCCGCATCTCCGTCTGCCCTGTGCGTGCGGGCAAGCAGGGAGCCTGTATTTTTTTTTCTTACCTCCCCCGTTTTTTCCCTTCTAGGTAGGGCAGTCTCCTGGTCGACGGCGGCGCGGTCTCTCTAGCTGTCGCATATCCGCTTCTCCGCACCTCGCCCGTCAACCCGAGGCTTCCGCTCTGCTGCTGCTCTTCCCCCACGATCCCGCGATTCTCCAGCAATGCCCGACAAGACGACGTCTGTTGTTTCTTACGCCGCCGGGGCGTCTCTCGCGGCGGCAGCGCTCTTCTACGTCTTCGGCCCGACCTTCACAATCGACCACGACACCACCAGCTCGCGCAAGAAGACCATTGTCGGGCTGCGCAACCAGGCCAATGACTGCTTCATCAACTCGGTGCTGCAGGCGCTGGCCGGCCTGCCCGAGCTGCGCATCTACCTGATCCGCGAGACGCACCGCCGCCGAATCGAAGACCCGTCTGTATACGCACACCTGGTGCAGCCCCTGGATGGAAAAGAGCTTGCGCAGTGGAAACTGCAGGGCCTCCAGGATGGGCTGGTGACGTACGGGCTCAAGGAGATGCTGGACGCGCTTAACGAGCGGCCCATTTCGAAAAAGGCCATTTCGCCCTTTCCCTTTGTCAAGGTGTTGGAGATGGCGTTCAAGCAGCGCATCAGCAGACAGCAGCAGGACGCGCAAGAGTTTTTGCAGATTGTGGCAGAGAGGCTCAAGGACGAATACCATGCCGGCCAGCGCGCGCGTCTGTATGCCCGGAGACAGGGCCTTGCCTCACTCGCCGAGTCGAGCCAAGCCAAGGACGGCAACGAAACCGACCGATCGGATGACGCTGCCGAGAATGCCGACGGCATGGAAGCATCTACCTCTGGCACCCAGATCCCCATCACTGTTGATCTGGCAGAGGTACAGCGGGCGGTTCGCGAGATCCAGGCTGCGCCAGAGCTTGAGGACGGTTTCCCGCTAGAGGGCAAATACGAGTCGCACATTCAATGCCAGACCTGCGGCTACACCACCAAGCCGAGAGAGGAGACCTTCTGCACACTGACGTTGGCAGTTCCGCAGGTCTCGTCCACGACACTCAACGCGTGCTTTGACGGTATCTTTAAGACGGAATATATCGATGATTTCAAGTGCGAAATGTGTCGACTGGTGCAGACCAAGACCAACCTCGAGCAGGAGATGGTCAAGTCGACGTCCGACAGCTTCAAAGCATTGGCCCAGGAGAACATACAGAAGCTTCAGGCTGCGATGGACGTTGACCCGGAGCGGCCGCCCGAGGATGTGGAGCTCGGCGATATTCGATATGCGCCCAAGAGAAGAATTGCAAAGACGACGCGCATATCTACGTTCCCCAAAATCCTGGCCATTCACCTATCCCGGTCCATCTACGGCATCGGGCAGATCACGCAAAAGAACTCGGCCAAGGTGTCCTTCCCCGAGCAGCTGCCGCTGGGAAGCGTCATGAAACAGCGCAAGTACAAGCTCTTGGGCGTGGTCACACATCGGGGAGGCCACAACAGCGGACACTACGAAGCCTTCAGGCGGCAAAACACACCGTCTCCTTATGCAAACATTAATCCTTTTCAGCCTTCCGATATCTATAGCAAGACACCAACACCCATTTCCACCCCTCAGATCTCAGCCCTCCGATCCGACAGCCCATCCATTTCAACGCCGGATCTGCTCTCGCCATCCTCAGACACGACCCCCTCTACGCCGTCACTGGAATCCAACGGGGCGCCCCCTCGAAGCGTTCCTGTCGACCTGCCCAGCTCTCTGGTGAACGGCAGAGATCGGGACGGCGAGACGAGCAGCCTTCGGTCCATCACTGCATCTACCAAGTCAGCGCTGTCCAAGCTCGCTCCCCCGAGAGCAAGCCTGAACGGCTCCTCTTCACCCAGCACCCTGGCCGTCGGCAAGCCACAGCCGCGACCTAAGAAGCGAAAGCCTGCGGACAAGTGGTGGAGAGTGAGCGACGAGAAAGTACGCGAGGCCAAGACGAGCGAGGTTCTGGGCATGCAGAAAGAAGTCTATCTGCTGTTTTACGAATTGGAGCCTGAAGAGTGAAGCGCTCGTTTCGCTCCAAGGACAGCAGCTTGTTTCCTACCTCAGCATCTACCCCCCTTTCGTTGGTCCTGAACGGACTGTTTCTACAAAGTGTCCATGATGCCGAATGTTTTCCCCCTTCTATTCTTCTATATTATATTTGCTTGATGCATTGTCTGGCGTTGCTCACTTTCTTTGCTTTTCGCTTTTTCTTCACGATACAAAAGCTTTTTTGATGATTGAAATCTGTACTTTTGGAAAAAGGAAAAAAGAGGTTGCAAGGGGGGAGTTTCCATTAGAACGCTCTTCGCTTATTTCTTGGCTTCAGGGGAAAGGGCCACATTGAACACTTGGTCGCGGGATGTGGTCGAGGAGATGGTATGTTCTTGGAAGAGAGGAGAGCGCTTGAAAAAAGGGGGCGATGGGATGCCATTTGGGAGAGGGAGTATAGGAGGCGTCTGTTCCGTGAGCAAGGCGTGGTGGTGGTACATTACCCGTTGTATGAGAGAGAGAGACAGAGAGAGAGTACAGGTCTTAACTTGTAGCAGTACGAAGTAAATAGTTATTTAAAGTAGCATACGCGGCATTCTATATAAAGACATGGCAGCGGTTCTTGTAATTTGGACTTGATTCAGATTGATTTGAATGTGATATTGCTGTGAAATTGTGGTTGATTAGCTCGGGTCGGCATAAGACACTGGTGAATGCGGTTCGTGGGGCTTGATAAAAGTTGAAGAAGATTCTCAAGTGTACCCGCAAAGGAAACAAAAAAAGCAAAGAAAAAGAATAATAGAATGGGAAAGGCCTCAATTTCACCGAATGTAAAAATGACAGGGCATTGACATTCTCCCGTTCGTTCTAGAAAATCCCATTGAAGAACTTGTTCAATTTTAAGATTGGCCATGGGTCCTTGATCCAGCGTCCCGGATTGCCGCGTAATTTGAGGCAATCTTTCTAGAAGCTCTAGAGCGTCTAGGATTCTTTATATAGAAAATTGAAGCATTTTCTTGACATTCCACTTCTTCTTGTACAAGTACATGATATGACATGTGATATTCTACTGCCAATAATGATTTCTCACCTGGGTGAGTGTGATGATGCTCGTGTGTTACCGGGGGGCTTAAGCTTAATCTCACAAGATCCTGGCTACGACTTTCCTCTTCACTCTTGTCCAAATGCATGTAGTTCGTCAGCCTCTCGTTTGAATTGAGGGTAGAATGGATAGCTGACACATTTCTTTTTATGATGGAAGCTTTCTTGCATGTGCCTGTGTATAGTGAACATCGTCCGCCAATGACCCATACGTAGGGCACGTATTATTGTCGTCTTAGTCGTAATCACACATGCAAAATGAGGCTGAAAAAGATCCAACCTCTGCGCGATGACGCAAAACCTCACATGCAAAAGCAACTTTTCTTAGTCAACCTCTTCAATGATCAGATAAATAAAGAAAGCCAACCAGGAAGAAAATTGTCCCTGCCATGGATATGCAAGAGAAAGAAAGAGGTAAAGAAGCCCACCTGGAGCACCTCCACAAAGGCGCGTCAGCTTCGTCGATCATGCCGCTAGCAAACAGACGCGGCAGAATCTGCCCCTTACGATTCATGGTACGACGGTTGAGAGAGAGAGAGAGAGGAAAGGCGGCATGAAAAAGAAATCGTGTTTGGAAATCAATGGCTCTATGCCTGGGTACTGTAGATACTGCCATGTTGATGATAGCATGTAGCTTGTGCGATGAACACTCAAGGAAAGAATTGGTAGGCTCTCATCAGCATCAAAAGCACCGAGAGACTTGAGAAAAGGCACAGATCACGATCCATTACAGTCTCCAGAGGGGCCCAAACAACGAGCCCCTGAAAGCTGTTGAACAGCACGACACTCGACGTACCCACCTCCCCAGAAGAGTTGTCATAGTGACACATGACCTGCATCTTCAACCAATGTTGAGATATATCGGCCCTCTTTCACCTCTGTCCATGGTTGACTGTAGAGCGTAACTGTGTTAGTTTGGAGAGCCTTGCAAAATTATATGTAGTCAATTGTCACTGCGACCTGAATACCACTTGGTCGCCATGGTTCTCAAGCCACGACTCACTCGTCGGCGGCTCATCCTTTTCTTCGCCGGTTTCTTCCTCACTCTCCACACCACGTACCTCTTACTTCCGCACGACTCTCACATCCGCCTCTCCATCAACTTCAACACTTCGCGCTTCTGGAATGCAATCCGAGCTTCAACCACAGATCGGGACGCTTGGCTGCGTCAGAGCCCTGCGCCACACCCTCTGAGTCTGCGTGACGACGTCGGCTATCTCATCAAAACAGGCTATGGCACTCGCCATCGGTTGCCCGCCTTGATAGAAGCCTTCGCTCGCACTGGAGACATTCTAGGAGACGAACATCAAAGCTTTATTGTTGTCGGAGACTGGACGCCAACGAACCAGACAGTCGACGGGCTGCCAACCGTGTACAATGCCGTGGACATGCTCATGGAGACCAAGCTCGACCCATCGCTTCGGGACCACCCCCGTCTCCCCAAGTACCGCTCCCTTCAGGAAGCGATAGACTCGGGCGATGAGAATCAGGCGAACGAGCTTGGCCGGGAGTTTGGGTGGGAGTTGGATGCGCTCAAGGTAGAGTGATTGATAGCCATGCCCCCCCATGACAGCCCCCTATCCCGACGCACCGTCTGCTAACATCTGAGCGGTCAAGTTCATCACGGGCATGGAGTTGGCTTACAGGCTAATGCCCCAGAAGAAGTGGTACATCATCCTAGATGACGATACCTTTCTGATAGGGCCTTCGCTGCATCTCCTCTTGAGCCATTTGGATCCCACCAAACCGCAGTACATTGGCAACGCCGTGGGCGACTACAAAAGTCGCTTCGCACACGGGGGTTCTGGCATCGTGCTGTCGCAGGAGACCATGCGGCGCCTCTTCAGCAATCCCGGCATCGTAGCCCAGTCACATGTCGACTCGCTCGACGAGACATGGGGTGACCGCCTAGTAGGCACGACGCTGATCAAGCTGGGCATCTATCTCGACGAGCGGTATAGCCATTACTTCAACGGTGAGCCGCCCGCGATGGCCCGGGTCCAGGGTGACCGCTTCTGCTCGCCCATTGTCTCCCTCCATGGCATCCGCAGACCAGGGGCCATGGAGGCCGTCGGCGAGGCCCTCTCCAACAGACAGAAGCCAGTGCTGTGGACCGACCTGTGGCAGCTGTTTGCCGCCTCTTCACTCGACGATGCTGGCCGCGAGCCGGTACGTCAGATGCGGGACCACGTGGGGCCGACGGGCGACGACACGACGACATGGCAGGGCATCGCATCGGCAGAGGCATGCCGCAGCAAGTGTCAGGATGACAGAAGCTGCCTGGCGTGGACCTTTGATACGAAGGCGCGGGCTTGCCGCACCAGCCCTTGGATGGTCATTGGAGACGGCAGCGGCGTAGAGGCGGAGGAGGAGTCTGGTCTCGACGATTGGCAAAGGGTGGCGTCTCTGATGCGGCACTGCGGCCGAGCATCCACGTACGAGTATCAGCAGTAGTAGTAGCAGGAGATGGGTGCCTTGCAGCCTGTTGGATGCCCGGTTGCAGTTGGATGAAGCCCATGCGATGAATGGAGTTTGATCCCATAGGATGGCCGCAAAGGCGCTAATACCAAGGCAATGCAGAGACGGCGATAACACGAGGCAACACGACCGCTTGGCGCGTGCCGCGAGTGCGTCGTGGTGGTGACACCGGCCGTAGCTGGCAGGGCCGCAGAGGAGGCAGTTGACCGTACATGTATGTACTGTATTCAGGAGGTATTAGTAGCAGCAGCATGAGCTGTATTGCATGTAGTGACACTGCCTCGTACATAACACAGCTGGCTGCATGTGATATGATGCTACTGCGTGACCATGTCCAACATGCGCACACAGATGCCTGCTTGCAGACGCCCTGTTACCGTCTCCGCACCTTATGAGAACAGGGGGGGGGGGGGAGCCTCTGCCGCAGCCAATCTAGACTGGTAGCGAGGCTACGCGAGGACTAGTAAGGAGTGAGCGCCAAAGAGACGGGGAAAGCAAAAAGGGAAAAGGGAAAGAAGGAAAAGAAGGACTGAGGATCATGGGGCAATAAGACAGTGGGCAAGCTGTGTGAAGCGCCCTGCTCATTGCCAAGGAAAGGAGACAAAGTTGAACAGGGCATTGAATGACTCGGTGCTTTGGCGGGCTTGTAGAGCCTGCGTCTGTGTCCCCCGACGTTGGAAAGATCGGGCGAACGTTGCAGGACGTCGTGCTCCTGCGAAGTGATTGCTCGCTGAGTGCATAATGCGGAGTTAGCGCCCGTGATTGTCGACAGCTTGGTAGACACACAAGGACGCTGTCTCGAAGCCCCAAGTCCGACCAACGGTGACGATGCAGCCATGTCTCACGGTGATTGCCTGGCTGCGACTCTGGCTGGTCGCCTCTGCTGCACTAAATTCCTCCCTACTTGCACCACCCTAGCGGTGTGAGGCCATACAGGCACTTGCAGTCCGAATATGTGCTCTTCTTTGCAAATGGAGTGAGAATAGGGGGCAGCCTGGCAGGCTTCCGGAGTGGGCCAGAACCGGGCCATCTTCAGCTTTCGTCGGCGATGTGACAGTCAACCGTCAGCGCTGGTCAAGACCTGCTTGTAGTGCTTTGTCCGCACTCCTGGGGCCAGCGCTCCCCTACTGCCTCCCTCCTTCACTAGGAATGATGGCAGCGGATCCAGGAGCTTGAAAGGACGTCCTAAGGAACCTTGTCCAGGACGTCGGTGTTCGCTTATCTGGCTGTACAGCTAATTACTCCGATGGATTTGGACAGTCAGGAGCGCTTGCACGAGCGACTGCTGCCTCTAACGACGGATGCCACAAGGCAAACGATGAACCGGCTCCTTTCTAAAGAGACTTCTGGCTCTCGGCTTGTGGAGCTGGAGAGGAAATCGCAGACCTGGCAGGCTAAGTCATGCGGCTAGATCCTCCATGCGTCGAGATGGCATGGAGCGCTGATGGCCGATGCAGTCGTGTGTGAGTTCTCACTTAGCCTGCTTGGAGAGGGTCGTAGGCTAAAAAGACAGAAACCACACGGGGGCGACGACGTAGCATTACCATGTCTAACTTGACCGCGGATGCTGGCGACGTGCTGCTGCAGCTGCAGCACCCTCCTCAGCCAGCCTGGATCCCTGCAGCAGTAACGGGGAACACATCCCGCCATCGGTACGGTCTGCGTACGAGGACTTCGTCTGCTTGCAGTAGGGGGCTTTCGGGCGTGGTGGCGCCTGGGCGTGCATGCAAGCCTCGCAGAGCTTTGGAGTCCCTCCACGGGGAGCATCGCCAGGTTTGTTAAAGGCCATGCCAAACCTGGTGCAAGGAGTAGCTGCCTGTAAAGTACATCCCCTTTGACGGCTTGCCAAGGCTCTCGCCGAAAGCCAGGCGGAGGCGAAATCTTGGGCTTCTGCTTGGCGACGCATGAATGGGCCGAAGAGGGGGGTGAAGACTCTTCTGGTGTTGAGGCAGTGCTCGAGTACTAGTATCCTCTTGATTTGAGTATCAATCATATGTGATAAAGTTGCCAGCGTCGATATTGTGGAGAGACGTTCCACGTACCAATGATGGCATGCTGAGCTGAGAGGAGCAGGCATAGCATGTCGATCTCTGCGAGACTCTCGACCTGGGTCTTCTCTCGGATACATCAGGACGGCCGTGACGGGTGTAGAGAACAAGAATGCGGAGCAACTGCAGCAGCGCGGCTTGCAGTTTGCGGCCATCCATGTGGCCGATGGTCCCCTTTCGCTTCGCTCAGGAAGAAAGCCGTTCTTTAGTGCCCTGGTCGATGAGCTCCGTCTGGGGGGGCTAGTGTATGACTCCCATCGTTGTCAGGTCATATTTGCCTTTCCTTTCTTTTTCTTCTTCCCTTCACTCTCTTTGCTTTTTCTTTTGATTTCATTCAACTGGTCTCCCCCAACCTCCCCCCCAGGCATCCATATTCAGTCAATACCCAGTCATGTCAAAGGGTCTTACACAAGCTGGTGGCTGGCTGGCTGCTGCTTGGCCGCTAATGAAATTGCGCCGTCCAGGCAAGGTTGCTCAGCTATGGGCTCATCTCTTCCTTGGGAGCCATTTCATCGTCCGGCGGCAACCTATGGGAGCGCCTCTGCTGTAATTGTAGGCATCACTCGGCAATGATTGGTTTGCTAAGAATATATCAATTAGTGTCGAGTGATGGGTGTTTGTCATATTACTACGCTCCGCACCAGCGGGTTTGCCAAATTGAGGGCCACGACTTACAACGGAGACTGAGTGCTCGTATGTACATGCTGCGCGCGTAGAGAATAATCGCTCGTGCCCCATAGAAATAACAAGGCCGGAGGGCCGCGGCAGACGCTGCATGCTGAACGAAAAGCAGCAAGATCCACCGGATGCCAACTCCGGACATGCATCAGGGAGGGAACATATACGGAGTGAGTAAGAAGCACAAGCAAAGCGGTCGGCGGGTCAAATCAAGGGCACATGCCCAGGATATGAGTTACCGTGAACAAAAGGCGGCGACAAGGTCTCCTTGGAAGGTTCGGTGAGCTCCTTTTTCTCATCATACTCTGACGGCTCGATTGTCTCGCCTGTCTGTCGAGCCTCGGATGAGATGCGGACGCAGGCTCGACGGTTGAAGCTGGGTTGGTAGCGAGGGGGGTGCCATTGGCTCCCCAAAAAGGCTGCAGGCATCGTCTCGGGGATATTTCAGACCAGAGGCTGCAGTATCGATCTGGATGTGGGCTCGGCATCCCTTGTCGGATAGCTGTGATCGGTGAGCGTCTTCAGGGGCTGCGGTACGGGGAATCTATCCAGGCAGGAGTATCGAAGAGTACTGTACTCGCGGACAGGATGCGATGGTGGTATGGTTGTGGAAGAGGAGGAGGAGGTGGTGGTGGTGGTGGTGTAGGTGGCGGCGGCATGTGCAGTATGCATGCACAAGGTCAGTGGTCACATACACACACACACAGCACAATGCAGCTCTCAGCCGTTGTGACCTGGCTTCTCCCCCTTGTCTCCACGCTACCTTCCGTCCGGCCTAGGGATCCGAAGACTATTGCGGAGTAGTTGATGATCTAGCACCGCGGTGGCCTGCCGTCGTCGTCGTAGCATCTCATGGTACCCGCCTGATGCTCTGTGCAGTAGCGCAGCATTCATTCATGAGCGGCGAGAGTACGGAGTAGCACTGCTCACTCTTTGCTCAGGATGGCTTGCCCTGTTTGCTGCGGCACCGTTTGGCTATCTTGTCACACAAGCATAGTCAATGCGTATGAACAGACAATGGCAGCTGCTGGGAGTGACGCACCCACCTTGCCCACATGCACCTGGACCGCTGCTCATCGCGTCGTGCTCAGGCGATATGCGGTTGCATTCGTTTGGTCGCAAGTAGGAAACCGATTGGTAATAGCATATGACCAGTTACTCGTATCTCTGGCCTGACAGCCCTTTTGACCACTCGTATTCGTCGCTCGCCAATCTGCATCTCCATCGATCTTATCCACAGGCGGGCGTTATCGGCCATCTCCTTCGTCCTGCCTGCCCATGGGGGATGCGGCCGTTGGGCCAAGCGGTTCCACGTCTAAGACATTGTTTCCAGCAGGATACATACCTATGCTGCTCCGTACGACTAGCCAAAGGACTAGCATAGCCGAGTGTCGGTTGGCGAGAGTCAGAAGACGGGAAGAAGCCCGCGTGTCTCGGTGGTGTCGAGCGTACCTGGTGCTAGCGATGCACGCTCCCTACCGGCGGCTGGAGGCGTGCTGTGGCCAGCTCAGTCCAGAGCAGTCGAGCTGGACCCTGAATTGGATTGGAAGAGACCTGTGATGGTGTGTAGCAGCATGTGCGAGCATGGAGCACGCATGTATGGCGTATGTACGGAGAGGGCAGTTGAAGATATCGAGTATCAGGTAGGTAGTAGGTAGGTAGTCGAGGCAGGAGGTACCTTGGTAGTAGTTGCACTTGGCCAAGCATCGTCGAGGTCGTCTTACCTAATGGCGGCACGTGTCCCGTTGCCTGACCTTGACGACGACCCTTGAAGCCGCGCTTGCTTGAAGGCTCTATCCATTGTTGCTGCTTGCACGAGATGCTTGTCTCTCCGTGAATGGAAAGATGACGAGTAACATGATGTTCTCAATCCCAGAGCTGCAAAAGGTGTCGTGTGCTGGATCAGAGCTGCAGCTGCCTGGTACGCGCACCCTATGGGCGTCCATCCTCCCCGTATGGCGTCCAATGCCAGAGCTCAGGACAGCCGCACAAGGCACAGAATGAGCACCTCGCATCTGCGCCGGCGTCGAGTCCCTGTGGTGGTGGTGGTGGTGAGTCCAATAGATCTCCAGGGTTGCCGATGCAGCTCGAGAATCGATCCAATTGGACCGGGTCTGCAGTCCGAGCCGCCCTACCGGGCACCATCACAGACAAGCATCAGCGCCATGTACACTACTATGTAGGGGCCAAGCATACATACTACCTAGTAGTAGTACTACACACCAAGGACACATGCAGACTGCTGGACCCGCGGGCGAATCACCATCCGCACGTACGTTCGTACATCAGCAGGGAGCTTGAGGAGGCTGTCTCGGTACCAAGAAGCTACGAAGCTGCAGAGGGACATATTATCTGTACACGCATGCGGGCTGAAAGTGGGCTATCATTCATTGCTCGATATATTGACGGACTGAGTGACTGGACGGGAGGAATCCTCCAGTTTGTGGGCTGCATCTGCATCCGAATCCATCTGGCTGCGTCGCGGCTTATCCAGTGGTTGTTCGTGTCTGTCCTTTGCCATTGATGGATCACTCACGACTGCAATCGGTTCCATATCAACCCCTTGCCAGGACTTGTCCAGGCAAATTCTAAGATAGGTATCCCAAAGTGTACCTCCAAGGTAGGCAACTCGTATACATACCGACAGAGACACTCGACAAGCGCCGTTCTCATTGTACAGCAACTTGTACCGGCATTGCTGAAGACATCACCGCCATTCAGGGCCTCATTCAGCCTCTGATTCATCCGTGCTGTCTTGGACGGAGGAGCTCCCGGGAGTTGGCCCAGGAGAAGGTTGCGCTAGCCGACTCATAGGCCTAGCCGGGGGCCCCTGCCGCCAATTGCTCAGAGTCAGGGCCTGAGCCAAAGGGAGCCTGAAGTCGAAAGGGTCAAGTGCGTGCTCGTACTGGTACCTGGAGGCTCAGGTGCCGGAGGGCTGGTCCCGGGCGAATCTCGCGGAGGTGGCAGCTTATGAGAAGTTCCGTGGTGTAGGTATTCAGTTGCTGACGAGTGCCGGCCTCTGGCGCGGACCGACTGCAATGTGCGCGCTCTGCTGCTGCCGGCAGGTAGCCCGAAGGTACTGGTACAGGTCTGCGATTGCTGCTGCGGCAGCTCTAGCGCGCTCTCCTCAGTGGCCTCTCCCCTGTGCCTCCCTCCCCTGAACCGCCTGCCTAGGTATGCATGCGCACTGCAAGCCGGGTGCTAGTGGAGAGGAGGGGAAGTTCCGGTACTTCGCGCCCAGCCCGGCCGGCGCTAGGCGACCAGGTACCCTTTACGGGCCACCCTGCCTGGGACCGCTGCACCGCCTTCCAATGGCTCCTGATTGATGCTCCAGACGACGTCCAGCTCACAATTTTGCATCTGCACTGCACTGCACATCACAAACCACACAATCTCTTCTCCACGACTAGCCCAACCCTCCCTCTCCTGTTCGCTTCACGGCGGCCGGGGTCGCGTCCCCTTGCTCGCAGTTAACGCCATCCATGTCCGCCGCTCCATAATATTCTAATTACAGACGTAGAAAATGGTTCCAGACGATTCGGGAGACGACAAGTCTCTTGTCGCCGTCTCCAACGACGCTACTTCTCGACCTCCTCCTCGACCTGCTTCTGCTTCTGCCTCTACCTCTGTCTCTGTCTCTGCTTCTCCCGCAAGAGATCTCTCTCCCAAGCCGCAGCTCACCCAGGTCAGCGCCTCAGACCCGACCTCAACAGTTGCCGCCGCTGCGCCGCCCTCACAGGAGCTCAAGCACGAGCAGCAACCGCCGGTGACGGACGAGCAGCTACAGCACCATCCAGCTCAGCAGCAGCAGCAGCAGCAGTTGAAAGAAGAGCCGCAAGAGCCGCCGCCGCAGCAGAGACATCAGGAGCAACAGAAACAAGAGGAGGAGGAGCAGCAGCAGCAGCAGCAGCGCGAGCCACAGCCGCAGCCTCAGCCGCATCCGTCCCCCAAGCAGCAGATCCCGTCTCCTCTTCCGCACAACCCGCCTCTTCCTCAGCAGCATCCGTCTCCTCAACAGAACGGCGACAGTCGGGTGTCCGAATCCGCGTCCAATACCGCAACCCCCAAGCCCGAGACCGAGCCCGCGCCCGAGCCAGCGTCCGACATGGCCAGCCATCGACCGGCTCTTCACGGCCTGCATGCCGGCTATGCCACCACTTCCTCGTCGCCCATCTACACTCCCCAGTCCAGCCTCCCAACCACCCAATACGCCTCATATTCCACAGTCTCAGCTCAGCAGGGCGATGCATACCGCGTGAGCCCCGTGGGCACTCCGCAGATGTCACTGCCCAGCATGCGCACAATCGACGCCATGTCACAGCAGTCGGTCCCTCCCATGCCTCACCATTCCATGTCCATGAGCATGAGCATGCCCCTTACATCCGTCTCGCCGACCCCTCCCTACTTTACCAGCCATTCGACACCTCTCCCCTCCAACTACGGCTTCCCGCAAGACGCCCTTGCTCGGTATCCTCTCCCGCACGACCCTCGGTTGATCAACCATCGAGGACCCAAAAAGGTATGCTTCTTGTTCTCTGCGGCATTGCGAACCTGCTGGGACCCAATTGGTCCTGGGACGAAGCAATTGAACGGCCACGAGCACGAGAGCTGACGTGGTGGCACGTAGGAAATCAAGCGACGAACAAAGACAGGCTGCTTGACGTGCCGCAAGCGACGAATCAAGGTGCGCATATGCAAACATCCACTTCCTCCATGAATTGCCCCTTCACGAAGCTGCCCTCTTTGCCACTACGACTATCTTCTGCTTATTTGCCCCCCTCATTTTCATTCAATATCCTGTCCCCGTTTTCCCTGCTTGCAGCTGCAACGCGACACTGAAAGGCAGAGGGGGGAAAAAAAAGCGGCCCCTGTTAGAGCTGAAGCTATCCTGGAGCTGAGCTGAGGAACCGTCTGTAACCCGTGGCGCGTGCCGCTAAAAAATTGCCAACGCGAGCGTCAGACTCGGCAGAACCTCACTCAATCGTCCTTGTTTGCACTGGCCATCGACAGCCTCAGCTCTTCCTCCTCTCCGCTCTCCGCTCTCTGGCCTCACCGCCACTCGCCCGCACTCCCGCTCCTGTTGCTCTTGTTCTCCCTCCCTCTCCTGCATCGTCGTCGCTTCTGCTAGCTCGCCGCTCCTCTGCTTCATGCGCCCCACCTGCTACAGGCCTTTCCATTGACCTCACTCTGTCCTTGCAGTGCGACGAGACGCATCCCACCTGCAACAACTGCAGGAAGTCGAAGCGTGAGTGCCTCGGCTACGATCCCATCTTCCGACAGCAGGCCGGCACCCCGACCAGCAGCAACGTGCAGCCCGCCTCCAGCAGCCTCTCGCCGGCGACCGAGCCCTCCGGCCTGGCCTCGTCCACCGCTGGCCCGTCAACACCGCGTCTGGTCAACTCGTACGGCAGCCAATCGCCTATGCTGCCGAGTGTCTATGCGACAGGCTCAGCCCCCAGCACACCGTCGATCCCTCCCAACAGCTACATCCCGCCCATCTCCACCCCCGGCTCGTCTTCAGCCGTGTCTGTCAAGCAGGAGTACGGTTACGGCTACTCGTCCAACATCGATCCTGCTGTGCGCAGCATGTCTGGCACGCACAACCACCAGATGTCGCTCTCGGGCTCCGACAACGGCTATCTACGAGGTAAGACTACTCCTGCTCATGTCTGCTGCTTTTGGTTTCTTTCTCTCATTCATTCTTGTGGTCATACACAACCAGTCTAGAATGCTAACCCGGTTGGCAATTTGCAGCCAAGAAGATGAGGATCGACGAAATCATCGACCTACTTGGCCCGCCTGCACCCGCCCAGCAGATCAGTCACACGGAAGAGACGTTCAATGAGATCACAAAGGTCTACCATGAGATGTACGCCGGCGGGCTCAGCGCTTTTTTCGAGACCAGCTGGTACTACTTTACCGAGAACGGCAAAATGACGTTTCCCAAGGATGCCAACCTGATTGAGCACATGGCAACGTTCCTCAAGATCCTTGAGGGCGTCAAGGCCAATGACCACACCCAGATGGCCTATTCGGGTGTTCTAGAAACCAGGATTGTGTGGGAGCTTGCCTGCACAGCATATCAAGTCCCGGAGAGGGCAACCAACTCGATGCGTCTGAACCTGCCCCCCGACAACGACGCCATCGAAGCTAGAAACCGCCTCCATGTCGTCGAAGCCCTGCTCTGCGGTGACGAGCTGCTTAGCAACCCCCTCTGTCCCCCGGTGGCTGATGGAGATCACCACCGCGTGCGCCAGTTCGACTTTTGGTACAGCTTGGCCGAGTTTGTCCGTAGGAGGGAGAACCCCAACTCGCCTGCCGCTGTCAAGGCTAGGGAAGATGTTTTGGCACGGATGCGCCACCTTCTTGACGGTCGCGAGAACCGCGATGTCCTCTACTCGATCGCCGTCGTCCGCGAGCTCGCGCCCAACTTCGACGCCGGATATGCAGCTACAATCCCACAGCATCTGGATGAGTCAGACCCCAAGAATCGACTGGCCGTCGCGTCCAAATTTCTTCTTGACGAGTCCCAAGTCACCGGCGGAACAACCAACGTGGTGCGTCGATTCAGCGACATTGCCTCTCGGGCTTTTGTCAACCCTGGGGTAAACATTGCACGAAGGGTATAGCAGAAATGCCGCAACTTGTCGAGAGCCGGGCTCAACTACTATATCCTACATCGTCCGTAGGAAGGGGATGCATCTTACTTACTCATTTTCCTTTGTCTCAGCCGCCTGCTGCAAACCCATCGGCAAGTCCACTGTCACTCTGCCAAAGCTAGTGCGACTATTAAGCAAGCTTCTTGTTTTTCTGTTGACTCCGCGAAGCATGGCAAGTCTCTCCGTTTGGCCAAAAGCCGTCTGTTTTTTTTATTTTTTCCTATTTCATTGTCTGTTATCTGTTTTCATGGCGTTGCAACACCGTTGAGGGACCACGGCCAAGGAAGGGGGTAGGCAATTTCTCTGCTCTTTTCTTATTCTCTTTTCGCTGCGTTAGGTCTCTTTCGGTGGCCCCCCCCCCCCCGTTTTGATTTCCAGTCTCTTTATGGGACATATATGGCACACTGTGGCCTGGAGGCGTTTACGTGCAACCATTTTTGCGGCGGGCTGCCATGTATTGCTCTTTTTGTCGGCATCTTTCTGCTTTGTTGGCATATCACTAAGCCGATCTGGAGGTTGATGCCGCGTAAGAAGCGCACTGGAAGCCAGTTCCTAGTGGAACAGCACGTGAGCTGAACCTTTGCGCTTGGAGAGAGGGGGAAGTGAAGGATGAACGAAGATAGAATTTTTCTTTTGTTTCTTTCCAACCAAATTAGACAGGAAGGGCTGGTCCGTTTGGACTTCAGCGCGGATCATGGTTTTGGGGGGGCGGCATGGGATCGGTTTATAGAAGGGCGGTTCTCTCTGTCATAGCCTGAGCTACCTTACCTCAGAGCTTTTTGTTTTCCTGGTTTACCTATACTCAAAACTGTCAAACAAGAAGCAAACAAAACAAAGATCTACTGCCTTGAGATTTTTACTCACAGGCAGCGACTATTTTCCTTGTTATTACTTTTCTTGAAAGTGTTTTTCTCCTTTTTTCTTTATAAGTGTTTTCCTATTTTCCCCTTATTTCCTTAGTGTTTAATGTGGTGCCTGGGTGAGGCTCTCTAGGTGCTTATACATATAGATCTGGTACATTTCCCTACCTTATATACAGGATATATCCAACGATATCTCATTCTTTATCATTTAATCCATCTTGACGATCACGTCTTGACGACCATGCCCTTATGAGTGCTTTTATAAACTTTCTTCCCAATACCCCCAATGGCAGGTAACAGTCTTCTTCACCTCAACTCTTACCAAAATTTCCAAACCAGATACTGTCATCGGGCCGCATCCCCGTCGTAACGCCCTCAAGCCCACAAACAGCCCTCTCCTGGTCGCCAACCTTCCACTTCCTGACGACATCGCCCCTCACAAGCAGCTGCATGACCATGCCCGCCTCGGCGTGCCACATGTTGTGGCAGTGGAAGGCCCACATGCCGGGGCTATCCAGCACGACGCGGATGACGGCCCAGCTGTAGCCCTCCACGGTGACGGTGTCCCGCCGGAGGGGATTATCGTCCAGATTGAGCTCCTTGACGAAGGAAGGGAAGTCTGTTTCGGAGGGAGGGTATCCGCTACGGGCTTGGTAGAGAACGAAGAATTTGTGGCCGTGGAGGTGGAATGGATGTGAGCCGTCGTCAAAATTGTTGATGGCTAGGTCGATGGTGCGAATGCCCTCTGTTTGGATGACGAGTTCCTTTCGGGAGTCAAAGGCCAGGCTGTTGACGGCAATGGGCGACTTGAGGGTGGTGAGGTTGGAGTGTGCGTCGAGGAAGCGGTGCAGCGAGGGACGGGTGGCGTTGTGGTGCCAGGTTGATTCGTTGAAGAAGCCGCGTGCGAGGCGCCAGTCGCCGATCATGAAGCTGGCGTCGAAACGCATGTACTTGTCTGCGGGGGGCGGCGTCATGGGAATCACCGGATGCAGGGCGGAGACGTTGAGATCGCGGCATATGACTTCGATGGCGTCGGGCCAGTCTGTGCTGGTTGGATCGCTGAGTTCCTTGTCTGCTGGTGTGTCATTGGAGGAGTTATAGCGCATCACGGCACGCATCTCGGGCTTCAGCAGCGGGTTCTTGGTGGTGAAGCAGTGTGTCACCATCCTGGCCCTCATCCAGAAGGCGTCGCCGGTGGTAACATTGGTTTCCACGATGACACTGTACCGCTGGGCTGGGAGGATGTTGAGACGATGAAAGGGTTCGGGAAACACGTCGGTGCCGTCGACTTCCGTGACATAAAAGGGGTGCTCGTCGAACTGGATCTGGAACTCGGCAAAAGCCCCGACGTTGATGATGCGGAGTCGATGCCTTTGGCCGGCAGCAAGATCGAGGATTGGGGTTGAGACATTAGTAGCATCACAGTCCCAGCCTGGGAAATCGGCGCAGTCACGCACGCCGCGGCCGTTGATCAAGCCATTGTCCGGGACAGGCTCGTCGTTTCCCATGTCTGGCTTCAGATAGTCCATCAGGAGCTCAGACGTCAAGTTGTGATAATGGTCCTGAACCATCATGATCCTATCAGAGGCGTAGTCCAGCTTCTGCAACACTGTCCGCTCCTCCTTGGCGTGAATAACGACCGGGCCAAGCAGCCCATCAGATGCCTGAGCGCTGTGGTGAGCATGGTACCAATAAGTGCCCGACTGATGCTGGACCTTGAACTCGTAGGTGAAGGTCGAGTTGGGCGCAATCGGGCATTGAGTGATGCCGACGGCACCGTCCATGGAGTTGGTGCCATTCTGGAAGAGACCGTGGAAATGGATCGAAGTCGCATTCGTGGCTTTGTTCTCGACAATGACGCGGATGGTGTCGCCTTCGTTGCATTCGACCAATGGCCCGGGAAACTGATTGTTGATGAGAATCATGGGACGATAGATGCCGTCAGGGTTCAGACGTCCATCTAGAATGGTCCAATGGTACTCTCTTGTGGTGGGAGGAGCGTCAAAGTCCCACGAAGGAGATAGGACGTAGTGTGAGGCATCTCTCAGCTGAGGGGCGCTCGGCAGCTCTTCTTCATAGTGGACAATGGCTGGCGCAAGGCTGCTGTCGCCCTCGTCTTCATCATTGGGCTCAGATTCAGCCTCGTGATGATCAGACTCCTCTTCCTCATGAGGCTCACCCGGTGGGTGGTGATCATCGACTCCTTCTGAAGAACCCTTGGAGAGTGATTGAAGACCAAACGGGACAGCAGACAGCGCCAGCACAGATACGACCACGATGAAGAAGAAGAGGCCTAACTTCCACAGGGGTTGAGAGCGTGACTGACGTCGAGACGGACGGAAACGCGACGAACGGCGCGACTGGCGAATGAAGGGCTGATGCTCGCCGAGCTCTTGGTGAGCCTCGTTGCGCAAGGCACCAGCCGAGCCTCGTCCGTGATGCGGTCCAGCGGCATCCATTGCGCTCATCGTCAAGGCTCAAGAGAGTTGAGAACCATCAAAGTAACTGTTGTCATGGTCCAGCTTGTATACTGGGGGCCCCAAGATGACTCCTGTCAGACAATGAACGCCGTCCTCTTGTGGCCTCTCCCCAGATGATGAGATGGAACTTCGGGAGGTAAGCAAAGAGTAAGACTTCAGTGCGACATGTCGAGCTTGAGGAGGAGGGAGATTGGCTATCGGCAACCTTCAAAGACGAGCGAAAGCTATAGAACACTCGTACTTCTGCAACTCGATTACGGGGAGGGTGATGGGAATCGCTTCAACCCAGTGGAAGCCCGTTGATACTCGTCCGGATTGTAGTGTATTTCGAGCGAGAGGCTACGGCGAACAACTGAAGACCGAGCTCCACGGCTGGAAGACACCAGAAAGTACCCGTCAAGTTGGAGCACACGAGCAAGTGACGGCTCCGGTGTCGAAAAGGGCGTAGCTGGATATTGGGTCAACGAGGCGATGCGTCTGTCTGTCTGTCTGTCTGTTCGGATTGAGTCCGGATCTGAGGAGACATTGGATCTGGAGGCAACATGATCGGGTGGAACAACGTTTGGGCGTTCAGGGGGGGGCTTCAGCGACTTGGGGGCATGGTGGCGGACGCAGCAGCGATTGGACAGCGGGAGGATCCGCTGGAACCGGGTGCCTGAAGGGCTTGACAGCGCCTAGAGCCCGCTGTAAGAAGTTAAACCTGATGAGGCAGATAGATGAGCACTGGATCAAACAAGATGGATCTCAATCTTCAACTGACAAGGACGGACCATGACAGCAGTCCCAAGCCCGCGAGCGGATAAAGCGGCACCGTCTGGAAGCCCCTTCGAAAGGAAAGCTGGAGGAACAGGCGAGACAGACGAGGTGCAGCGGCGCTTTTCGCCCACGTGTCGGAGCAGCAGCGCAAGATGCCCATCGAAGCAGAGGCCGCTAGAAGTGCTAGCGAGTGGGTGGGAATGTCGTCAAGGTTCACCAACAGGGCAGTCGGAGCCAACAGTGGATGATTGGATGATCTCTTGCTTGGCAGCCCTCGCCGGCGGCAGGGATCTTTTGGGGAGGCGGTCCAGTCCAGCAACAGCCGAACCCGTCCCCAAGCAGGCAGAACGGGTGGATAGAGAGACCTTGTACCATGACGGAATACTGAGACCCATTGTGTGCAGATGCCGACCAGGTTCATGGGAGGAGGAATCCCCTCGTGCTGTAACACCGTGTCGTACGTGTACAAAGAGGAGAGAGACCGAGCGGGTACCGGGAAGCCACCACAAGGATGAAGCCCCGAACGTTGGGTGACATCGCAGCGCATGGCATCGCCTGTCTCGGAGCAAGGCTGGGCCTGAGCCTGCACGAGCATTGATATAAACCCCGCGGCGTCCCTGCCTTTTCTCTCCCTCTCCCTTCTCCATCCTCCCCAGCAAGGCTACAGCAAGGCTACTACTTGACATCAGCTGGGATCAAAGGCCAACGGGAACAAGAGATGCTGTCCAAGGTTGTCTCTCTGCTGGCCGCTGCCGGCCTTGCCTCGGCTGCTGCCGTTGACAAGAGCCAGTGCAAGCCCTCGTTGACGTCGACTGGATGGGAGACTCGGTACACGGCCACGGGCACCGCAGAGGTGGCCGCTGCCGCTGCCACGGCCAAGACCAGCAGCCCGACCAGCCACGTCAAGGGCAAGGCCTTTGACCGCTTTGTCGTCGTCTACTTTGAGAACCAAAACTACGACAAGGCCGATGGTGACCGTGAGTGTGGCCTTGATTTGAAGAAATGAGACGCACGGAGACTGACATGCTTGACAGCCAACTTCACCTTCTTTGCCAAAAAGGGCATCAAGTTGACCAACTACTTTGGCGTCACTCATCCTTCTGAGCCCAACTACATGGCCTCGATTGTCGGCGACTACCTCGGCATGCAGAACGACGACTTCAATGCTGCCGACTTCAACGTGTCGACCGTCATCGACCTGCTCGAGGACCGCGGCATCTCCTGGGGCCACTACCAGGAGGACCAGCCCTACTCCGGCTTCGAGGGCTTCCAGTACACCAACGTCAAGACGGGCGCCAACGACTACGTGCGCAAGCACAATCCCGCCATCCTGGCCAACAGCGTCACCCATTACGAGCAGCGCCTGTCCCAGGACAAGAACCTGTCCATGATCGACACCAGCCGCTCCATGTTCCACAAGGACCTCGAGGCCAACAAGCTGCCGCAGTGGATGTTCATCACCCCCAACATGACCTCGGACGGCCACGACACCAACGTCGGCGTCGCTGGCAAGTGGTGCCGCGCCTTCCTCGAGCCTCTGCTGGACAACAAGAACTTTATGCAAAACACGCTGGTCCTCCTCACCTGGGACGAGAACGAGACGTACGCCGAGCGCAACCAGATCATGGGCATCCTGCTGGGTGACGCGGTCCCCAAGCACCTGGTCGGCACCACGGACAACAACTTCTACAACCACTACAGCGAGATTGCCACCGTCGAGGCCAACTGGGGCCTGCACACGCTCGGCCGCTGGGACGTCGGCGCCAACGTCTACGAGTTCGTGGCCCAGAAGACGGGCGACCGGCTGCGCAAGTGGTCTTCCGACGAGGCGCTCAACAGCCACTTCTGGAACGCCTCGTACGCCGGCGTCTTCAACACCGACGGTGGCAACCAGCAGTACCCCGCGCCCAACCTGAAGCTCGACCACAGCTTCTCGGGCCGCACCATCCTGCCCGCCATCAAGAAGACGTGGGAGCACAGCAAGGCTGCCACCTACTACGCCGACACCATTGAGGTGGCAGACGGCCTCAACCCTCCCAAGGGATACGCTCCTCTCCACACCGACTGAGCGATGGAACAATCATGTTTGTTACGAGATGATTTTAGCTGTAGATAAACTTTCAACTACACAATTTTCCCAATTAAGTCATCCCATGTCTTTGTCAATCATCTCCATGATGACGGTACCATAAGTCAATGCACTGCGTAAGGTACCTATCTTCCGCTCAATGGCCAACAAAGAGCGGTGATAAGGACTTGCTGGCCGGCACTTACACGCACAGTAAAAACTCGGGTAGTAAAAAACGCTTACTTTCAGCCACCGGCACTTGTCAAAAGTCCCAGCTTCCTAATCGGGGTCTCTCCAATTTTCTTTCCGGAGATCCTGTCCTGTCCATCTTTACAGTCTTTCTATATCTTCCTTCTCTTTTCCTTTGACCGCGACAACTTCCGAGTCATCTTCAGTCTCCAAGATACTGTACTGGATACCCTATATCCAATTGATACCATAAATACCATGTCACCACTTGTCCAACAGCAAGAAACCGAGCTCAACACCACACACATACGCATTATCGGATCGACGTTCCCCTCACGAAAACCACGGCGCCACCCCACGGCCCCTAGAAAGCATCTCCACCACCAGGCATCACCCCTGTCTCGTTGCCTAAGAACGAAAAAGAGAAAAAAGAACCCTGAGGTGCGCAAAAAAACACGCTTATGCACGTTCGTCTGAATTTCTCCCGACCGCCAAATCAGCGTTTGCGAATTCTTAAGCACATGCCCCCTCTGGTGGTGTGCACGTGGGGCCAAGGCGAGCACCTGCTTGGAGAAGACGTCAAGAGGCCTTCGCGGTGCCTGGTCTTGCTGCGCGGAAAAGCGGCAAGCCTTTGACCTTTTTTTTTTTTTTTTTTTTTCATCCCTCTCTTCCTTGCCTTTTGCAAAGGGATCCGTGGCTGGAGATGGCGGTTTTAGGCTTTGTTGGAAGGCTGATTTGAGCGTTCTCGGTGTCTTTGTTGGGGTTGGTGGCGGCGCCGAGTTTTCGAGGGAGGGCGCAGATGTCGTAGACCGACGGAGGGGGAGAAATGAGGGACAAGGGAGGGAGTGTGTGTGTGGATTGTGTCGTATGTACTCGTAGGATTGTTCTTCTTAGCGATGCCCCGTGGTTATCGTGACGATGTAACGCCGGGGTGCAAGTGCAGACGCACGAGGGCGGGTTGAGGGTGTCGAGTGGCATTGGAGCTGTTCTCCGAGGTGGGATTGCATGGCCCGGGGGGTGTACAAGGGACTACTGATTGGGATGACAGGCCTGGTGATATGGTGGACGAGTAGACATGTTGCGGCACCAACCAACGACCAAGACGAGCTTTTGTTTTTGCTCGCCAACTGAGCCGAGGACCCGAGTGTCTTACTGTCTTGGTGTTATGCCTTTACGGAGCACGAGTGCCGAGTAGTGTTGCTGTCGATCTTGGCATTGGCTACAGTGCTTCATCACCTGTCCTGGTGCAAGACACGCTCGTCTTCATCCCTCAACCTCCCGAGTCAACACTACCTAGTCTCACTCTCTCGCATCTGAGCCTCTGCAACCGACGACACAGCATCAAAACACACCATGACGAGATCACGAAGCCCCCTCCTCATCCGCTTCCTCTCAGACTTCACCCTCGGCTTCTCAGATGGCCTCACCGTCCCCTTTGCCCTCACCGCGGGCCTCAGCTCCCTCGGCCGCACCGACACCGTCATCTACGCTGGCCTGGCCGAGCTCTGCGCCGGCAGCATCAGCATGGGCATTGGCGGCTACCTCTCCGCCAAAGATGAGCTGCTGCCGCCGCCCGCGACTGAGAACCACCATCGGGACGGTGACGAGGAGGAGCTGAGGGGCATGTTGCGGCATGTTGGCGACAGAGAGAGTGTGGATGAGAAGAGCAAGGAGGCGCAGGAGGTGGTCGTGAGGCGGCATCTGGAACCTCTTGCGCTGCCTGGGTGGATGGTTCAGGATATCATGACGGCGCTCAATGATCGGCCTGGGGGATTACACAGCGTTTCCCGACGTTTACTTTCCTCAAGGGCTGCGAGTCTCGTCCAAGAGGGCTCTTCCAGCACCGACCAGCTGCCCGTATGGCCCGTTGCCTCGGGTCTCTCCATTTCGCTGGGCTACATCATCGGCGGCACGATTCCCCTGCTGCCGTACTTGTTTGCTGCGACTGTCGGCCTTGGGCTCCGCTGGAGCATTGCTCTGTGTCTGGTGGCGCTGATGTCGTTTGGTGCTGGAAAGAGCTGGTTGCTGAGAGGCGGAGAGGCGTCGAGCAGCAGCAGCTGGATGCGGTGCGTGTGGGAGGGCTTGCAGATGCTGATTCTGGGGAGCTTGGCGGCGTTGGCGGCGGTGCTGTGCGTGTCTTTGCTGGGCGGCAGTGAAGAGATGGAGGGATGAAGATGAGATGAAAATCGGCGTCTTTTGATCTATGGGAAACCGGGATATATCACGTCAGGAGAAATACTGGGAATACGTAACATGGCGTTGGGGAGTTTTGGCCTCTCTTGGTTTGGCGATATGGAAGCAAGGGTCGGCTGGAGGTTCGTCTTTTTTCGGGGCTACTTACACCTTCGATCTAGAACAACGCTTCACCAGTTGACGACATCTGGAGGCTCAGATCACACGCGACAAAGTGGACGGGAACAAAAAAGAACAAGCAAAATGCAAAAACATTTAAAAAAAACAAAAAAGAAACGAAGCAGAAGCGTCTTGAACTGGTGTGTATAGGAAAAGCCCGATGCGGGGGTCGAACCCGCAACCTTGAGATTGCATCAGAAACGTGTTCTCTGCTAAGAGTCTCACGCTCTACCGATTGAGCTAACCAGGCAGTCACGTGACTTGTGCGCTATGCCTCATCTGTTGTTGAATGCGACGCTGGTAATTCTCCCTATGAAGGCTTCACCACAGTCAGTTTCTCATGTCTTGTCCCGAATTTCAGGGTAGCTGCATGGAAATGGGCAACTGGTGGAAATTGCAAAGCACAATTGACTTATTTGAAGGCTTATTTGCATCTTGGCTGTTTCCTGGTGTTTCCGTTACCTGTACTAGTGGTTCCCGTCGTCTTGATGTTCCGTGAGAACTTTCAGTTGTCTTACTGTAATGCTCTACACCAGGAGAGGAACATTCGTCTTTTGCTCTGCGTTCTCATATATGACCAGACAGTTATGCATTGTAATACAAACGTATGACTGCCATGCTTAAAATAGGTAGATAGATGAATCCTCCCACAAACCCAGACAATCATGTCCCACCTCCTCGAAATCGACAAGGCGTTCCCCAGGCTCAAAACTTGACAAGAGACCTGGCGTTATCCTCCTGTCCAATAACTCATTAATGCCACCAATGGATAATAAGCCCAATTGCCTAACATATGGTCCCTGCCCAGGTCCATTATCATGTATGCATACCGGCTTATAACCTCCTTCCCAGATCGCTTTCCCTAAAACAGCTGCTTCTATAATAAACCCTACGCTATCTAGGGCTATTACTATAATAACTGGCAAGCAGCCATTATGACCATGCTGCTGTTTATAAGCCTGCGTGGAGAACCGTAACTTAAAATGCATAACAGGGTTCGCCACAGCGCATCCGCATAGTGTGGGTTAACCACAGATGACGCCGCCGTTCAGGCTACGACCACACAGGTGAAGAATCCCTTCGCTAACATGGCCGCCACTGAACTGTCCTTCGAGGTTAACGGCGGCACCTCCGTCAACATGTGCTCAGTTAAGGACCTGATTACCATGGCGAACCCCCACGACACCGTCGCAGCCCTCGGTCTCAACCCCTCCTGCGCAGACCCCTTCCTCCTCCATAATACCATCCACAAGAAGTTAACCAACCAGCTATCCAGTTCAAACCTTGTGACAACTCGTAGACCACCTGAAAGAGTGGCTCTAGTTATACCCCGCAACTTCGCCTGTTCTATCGGTAGAGCCTCAGACTCTCTGTGCATCAACCTTCAGTCCCTTTTTTTCTTTGACAAAAAGAGGTGCATTGACAGACGAGCTTGCAGAATTCAGGGCGGCGATGTTGACTACGATGAAGCTGAGGTCGCCAGAATGGGGGATGCAGTACAAATCAAAGAAAAATTACTCGCGAGAAATGGTGAATATAAGGAGGGAAAACACATATGACAATCTTGTCTGCCAGGAGAATGCCGACCCGAAAAGGGTCCGCCCCTGGAAAACCAGCCAACTTCACTTTGTACAGTCGCACATGCAGGGCCGACCAAAAGATGTCTCAAGTAAGATGTCATTTTAGACTACCTATGAACACGCTGAGACCAAGAATCCATCGTTGAGTCCAAGAATCCATCGCTGAGACCAAGAATCCAACCGTTGAAAAGATAATCCATCGCTGAGAACAGGCATCCATTGTTGAAACCAGAAATCCACTATCCAGTGCCCGCTTGCGACTTCAGCCGAGCATATCACTCAAGTATGGTTCATGAACCGCCCAGATCACCGCCATGTGCGCTGAGACACCGAGTGAAGCTATTCCGAGCATGCCGCCTCAAAGTTTCGTCGAACAGCTCCAACGTATGACTCAGGAATGAGACAAGTGTAATCCTGAAATCGAGAAGGAAAGTTGGTATCACGACGAGGTGTGTACCTGTGCACGGGAGATTGAGCGCCGTCATCCGAGACATATGTGATCTGGCTGGCCCAAAGACATGGGTGATCACCGGAACTGACGATATGAGTCCAAAGTTCGTCGTCTGGCGACCGGCAGGAGCCAAGGCAGTGCCAGGTAGTGATTTGGAACTTGGTCTCGTTGAGCATCTTGTTCTGCTCGAGTGACGTCTCATAATCCGTGCTGCACAACACGCATGAGCCGTGATCGGCATGCTGCACAATCATCTCTCTAGTATCGGCCCAGTCGCAATACACGAGCTGTCGTGCGTGGATGAAGGGGAAACGGGGCTTTGGTTCGTCTGTCCCCTGGTGGCAGCAGAGTGGGCTCGCCGCGCAGCTGAGATGGCTGCAGAGAGGTACGGCCATGGTCTCAATGAGCCTCTTCAGGTCCTCTTCGGGAACCCAGGGTCCAACGACTGTGTAAGCCCTGGAGATGTAGAGCTTGTCGTCGATAATTTTTGGCGTCATTTGAAAGGTGAACCGCCAGGCATCTTTTCCCCTTGGCACCGTGTCGAGACTTTTCCCGGGAAGTTGAGTCTTGCGACCCAGGCAGGGCTCCAGGTCCGTCTGGATCATGTATTTGCGATAATTTTTGAATTGCCCTCGATAGTTGAGACATTCTTTCAATTCGAGGACAGTCTCGAACGCCTCATATCGCTCCAGGCTCTGAAGGGGTAAACCGTGAGAGGGTCCCAAGAAATGCTGATTCATGACCAGGTAGGGCTCCATGAATGAGATGTTGGCCTTGCTTAGGAAGAGAAAAAGATCCTTGGGAAGCTGGACGTGCAAGATGTGGTGTATATCGGGCAACCAGCGTGAGTTCTTGAAGTCACTGGTCCCTCCTGTATGGTGTTGAGTCTTCCACTCATGCTTGGGATCAAGCGGGCGCAAGCGGGCGCAACAGTAGCAGTAGTATGTGTTGGGGACATCCTTCTGCAGCGTAGTGAGGAACTTGGTGCGATCAGGCCCTTCAAGGCGTGTTCGAAGTTCTCCCATGGTGAGCATTGAGAGGAATTTGCAGGTTGAGCCCAGAGAGTGTTTCCAGGGCCGTGGGACCAAAGCAATGATCATATAAATGATCTCGTTGGGCATGTTCATGAAGAACGAGGAAATGGTGTCATCCAGGCATTGGAGGTTTCCTTGGACGGATGTCTCTGCCTCAGTGAGACGCTGGTTCTGGCGCTCAGACATGGTGTGATTGTTGTTTTAAACTTTTCTTTTCTTTCTTGACTTCTTAGTTGTTGGATAGCAAGTCTGCTGTCGTGTGTGAAGTCGACTGATGGTTTGTAAATGGGAATAGATGAACGGTTGACTGGTGGGTAGAATGAATCAAGGGGGACCCTTTGTTCTTATATACTACGCCCGACAACTCACTACGGGCATGAATTGGGTTTGTTGTCATGAGCGTAATGGGTTAGTATATTTAACAAGAGAGTATGGAAACGTACAAATCCCATTCTTGGACTAAAAAAAATTCTTGGACTACATGGCGCACATAGACTTTAAGGCTGCGTCTAGAGAATTCTTCCTCAAGGACATTAGCTGGTGTTGAGGTAACTTCTCAAGTCGGTTTAGAAGGGCTGAAACTTCATCAGGCAACAGCCGCTACAGCCGACTCGAGAGATGTTCATCGATACTGTAGTGTTGATAAATAGGTTTAGAATGCTATCTGGTGAAATGTGCAAGCCATTTGCAAGTTCAAGACCCGATAAAGGAGGGCGGACTGCTAACTAAACTGAAATCATGCCTACTCCACCGAAAGCCCGTTGAGGGCTCCTGAACGAGCCCTGAAGTAAGGACCTTTCTCTCCTGTGGTGGGAGTCTGAATGTCAATTAACAAGGACAAGTGACTGTGGCTACAGCCAGTCAGGGTGACGCCTCGCTCTCAACAGCAAGGTCTCACAAATCTAAAGAGAATAGACATCAAGTTAGCACGAAGAGTGATTAGCCGGACACTGAACGCTTGCCGAGTGAGATGTCTGGAAAACACGAGGCAGCTGTTTACATCCCTGGTCACATCAACACTCCGTGACATGCTACAGTGCTCTTCCGAGAAGTATGGTATGGGCATCTACGGAGCCAAGACAGGCTTCAAGTAAGATGGCGATGGACCCGGAACTGGTCGATCGTCTGCCAACTGTGGCGCACAAGTTCTCCCTGCTTAATTAGACTGCTGCAATTTTGGCTGCCATCATCCTGGCTGTGGTATCTCCGTATACTGTAGTGGCGTCTATGGCTTGTGTTTACCAGATGATCCTGGCCCGTTTCCATGGAGACCTTATCGAAAGAGTCCAAAGTTTGAGGCGAATACTTGCTCAAGAAGAGTGAGAAGCAAGGTACATCTGCGTAACTTCACATAACAACACAGGATGACTTCTTCTCGAGCTTGTGGATCCTCTCCGTCAGCTCCTTGATCTTCTCCTCGCTCGACTTGGCCGCCTCTTCATTCATCCGCCTCTCATCCGAAATCGTCTTTTCCATGCCCTCCATCATCTTCTTGTAGTGATGTTCCAGTGTGGCCATGGCGGCCTTGTTCTCCTCAGCAGCGGTCCGCAAAAGCATCTCCTTCATCTCAGCAAGCTCCTTCTGTTGCTGCTCCTTTAGCTGTGAGAGCTGGCTCATAATTTCTCGTCCAGCGGCGGTGTCTTTGAGTGCTTTGTTGTCTTTTCCCATTTCCTCTTGCAGCTCGAGGAAGAAGGGCTCGTTGTCCATGAGCATGGATGCAATCTTTTTGGCGGATTGCGCTGAGGCATCATGGCGACAGTATTGAGCGCCAAAGGCCATGAAGACGCTCCAGAAGTTGCCTTGTAGTTCCCGCTCGCGGTTCAGTCCCTCCTCTGGGCTCACTTTATCCCACATGCTGGTCGCTAGAATGACATTCTTGAGGTTCTTCTCGCCGGTGAGTTTTCGGAACATGTCAAGGTTCTTGGTGGCGTGATGCGTGACACGATTGTCTGAGATGGGATGGAGGTAGATGATGCCCGACAGGCGCATTTCCTTGGAGTAGCCTGCCGACAGGTAGTCTGCAATCATTTCGAGGACTTCAGTATCTGACAGATAGGTGTCGGAGAAGCCCGGAGTGTCGACAAAGCGGACAGTACGACCGTCAATTGTGGTCTCGATGATTTGTATCTCTTGGGTGCCTGCATGGATCTCTGTTAGTATATGACGGAGAGCTCGTTGAAGTTGAGGATCAACGTACATGAAGTGAGAGTGTGACCGATCTGAAGGTCGGTCCGCCCGGTCGCATTGGCAATAAAAGTCGTCTTTCCAGACCCCGTCATGCTGTCCGTAATGTGAGATGGTTGCCATTCAGGTGCTGTATTGAATGGATAACGTACCCCATTACGGCAATCAAGATGTCTTTGCCTCTGAACTTGTTATACATGGACTTCATGTTTGGCACGTATTTCATGAAGCTGCCGTGTCCGCCGTCTTTTGTCTGCGAATAGAACGAGGAACTGAGCGAGCCATCATTGGAAACCGGGGATTTCTCAGCAGCAGAAGCAGCAGCAGCAGCAGCAGCAGCAGCATCACTGTTGTTGCCGCTATCGTGATTCCCTCTCGGGGGCTGTTGTTGGTTTGGCTGGAGGCGGCTGATGAGCTTGGGAGTCTGGTAAGAGACTGCTGGTGGGGGGCTGTCGAAGGTTGCCGAGTTGACCATGGCAAAGTCGTCGTCGGAGACGTCGGGAGTGTCTAGTCTCGCCATCTTTGCACTTTAAATCACCAGGAATAGATCAAATAGAGAAGTAACTCCTTGTGAAGAAGAGAAGATCTGTAGAAAACTCTTCATGTTTGGGCTTCATTGAGGCCTGGCCTCCAAAGAGTGTTACGTCACCCCTGTTCGCCGATGCAGCCAGTGAGGCGCTTACACGCAGCTGATAGGCCTCAGAGTCTTGGTCCCCTAAACAGTGGCGACATTTTGAAAGCGTGGGCAGAGTCGCGAACCAGTTATTCGCCTGCATTTGGGTTTTAGTTTCGTTTCTCCTTGCAAGATTGAGAATTATAAAGACGGAACGATAGATATCATCATGAATGTGGACTGTATAGAGATAGCCACCAGCATGTCGAGGATTGTTAGATTTCCAACCCGATACTGCGAGACGTGAAGGCATTCCCCCCGTCAAACACGTATGGATGCCTGCTTCAAGAAATAGGATTGCCCAAAGGATAAAGACATTAGCACCTATTATCTAGATCGATCGATACCTTGTCAATTTCATCCAATTAAGAAGTCCAAGTTTGCAAGGCTTCAAAGAGCGTCTGGTGTTTCGACACACAACCATCTTTGAGGTTGCGTAAGTAACCCGTGTAACTATCCATCAGTCATTAGTGTCGAGCGTATATCATTCATCATCACTTGCTGGATCGAGCATACCCAATATTCGAGTTCCTCTTCATCCTCTCACAATTCCTTGGATGTTGCGTCGACGTTTTACTTCGTTAGGAAGGTCATGCCATAGTGAGGTTATGAAGCTTGATACCTACATACCTGCCATGCACCATACAAGCCCGTTGATTTCCGAGTCGCCACGTAGTCCACGTAATTGGAAGAAGTCGTTGGCGGGAGAGTCATCGCCAACCTGACCAACTTGGTATACCACAGCTTTCAACTGATTCAGCAGCCAAAGTCAGAACTGCCAAGCGGCGTTGAGAATATTGATCACGTACAGTTTCGGTCGTTGACCCTGGCTGTCGAGGAAAGCTGCGCACCTTCGAATCTCATCCGCCAGACCACTCCCGATGCGATGGCATCATAAACCCACGGTCTGAGTAAATTGAATGCCAAGTTTGTATCAATCTTGGTGTTCCCACGTGTAGTGGCCGTCTTCAGGAACACGTCCATATATGCGGCAGTCGGTGTAAACTGGCATACGAGGTGTAGGTTGTCGCTGTTTTCAGCATGTGCATCGCTGTGGCTAATTGTTCAACACTCAGCGTTGAGAACCTCAAATTGCCTGTGAGAGGCTATGCAGTCCATCTGTCAGTGAGGCTGTGTCTGCAATTTGCAAGTTACCGTGGGAAAAGTGCTGCACAGCCGCCTGGTGAAATGTTTCTGTCGCGGCTCTTAGACGCGAAGTTGGACTGATGTAAGTTCACCAGCGATTGGTAAGAGAGGCCTACCTTACCTATCTCAACAGTGCTACGTGAAGACAACATCTGCTATCCATCCACTAAATAGCCTATACTTTGAGACTCGTAGCCATTTCTAGCTATTTGAAGTTTTGTCGGATACTTTGAGGCAGGAGAATACATGTAGCTTTACCCCAGCCAATCACCGAGAATCCCAGTCTCGTCAGGCTGTTGGGCTTCTGTCGCAAGCCATGCATGTTCCCTGCAGGATTCAGCCTCACGGCTGATTTTCCCTCCTATATCGTGAGTAGACATTTTCCTGCCTCCAAGGCATCTCTACTCGATCGCATTTTCTCTCTGTGAGCTCGCGGAGACTTGAGGTTTGAAGGTTTCTCTGCATCTCTCCGCTTATATACTGACCAGAACATCCAGCGCCCGGGCTTCCATGCACCAAAACGGTCTGCTACTGTCTGTAGAAAGACGGCATTTCGCGCGAAACTTCGAAGAACGCCCTCGAAAATCGACCCCCCTCCTGCCGATGTTGATATAATTATATCTACCAGTCGATAGCCGAAATCGTTCGCTTCAATGGCCGAGTTGGATCCTAGAATCTATACGGTGGCATGGATTGCTCCTTTGGAAATCGAGGCACAAGCTGCGCTGCACATGTTGGACAGTCGACACTCAGGCAGATTTCGCATGGAACGAGGAGATGACTACGTCTTCCAAGCTGGCGATGCATGCGGGCACAATATCATCATAGCGACTCTACCAGCCGGTGAACTCTACGGCACGGGCTCTGCTGCGGCTCTTGCGAGCCAGGTGAAGAAGTTCTTCCCTAATCTTTGGTTTGGCTTGCTAGTTGGAGTCGCAGCTGGTCTTCCGAATCTATCGCGCTGTCCACCGCTGGATATCCGTCTGGGTGATGTCCTTGTGGGCCTTCCTATTGGAGATAACGCTGGCTTGATACCATATGACCTCGGGAAAGAGACTGCAAACGATGGATTTCAGCTACTGCGCGCCGGCCACGGGTTGGCTAGGACCGAAACTGTCGTCAGATCGGCCATCGGTAGCATCAAACTCATGGCACCACACGACGCAGACGAGATTTTACGGCATTACAAAATGATCCAGCACAAAGAACACTCTTTAGGCACTTTTGATGACCCGGGACAAGAGCGAGACGTATTGTATCAAGTTGACGAGCGCGGCATCGACAGTCCAGTACAACGTGAGCAAAGGCCAGTCTCGAAGCGCACTCGAATATGGTATGGATCAATAGGCTCAGGTGAAAAGGTTTTCAAAAACGCGCAAAAACGCAACGAACTGAGGGATAAATTCAACCTCATCGGCCTTGAGATGGAGGCGGCTGGCACGATGGATCGAATTCCTGTCGGAGTGATTCGGGGAGTCTGTGATTATGGGGACGAACACAAGAATAAAGAGTGGCAACCATATGCTGCTGCAACGGCTGCTGCTTACGCAAGAGCGGTTCTGGAAAAGATAGGACCAATCACCAGTGAGTTGGTCCAGTTCCGACTCTCTACTCTCCTTGTCTAGCTGTCTAACATCGTGCTTTAGCGAGTCAAGGGCTCAGCTTGAGCGTCTCACGCAAGCGGAATTTTGATGAAGGCGATTGCTTACCTATCTCGGAAGCAGAACGGAATAAGCGGCCATACTACGGAGTCAAGCCTACCCAAGACAACAGCTCCGACAATATGAATCTGTCTCTCGGGAACCGCAACCTTGGAGTTCCGATATTGAGCCACGGCTATTCGACCCAAGATATTGGCACCGCCGAAGACGGCGGAGTGCACAAAGGTATCGACATGGACGCGACAATCAAACAATCATTAATAGAGAAGCTCTATTTTGACAAGATAGACGAGCGTCTAATGAACTTGACAGCCGCCCAAGGGAGGACATGTCGCTGGTTTTTGGACATACCCAAATACATATTATGGAACGACTCATCTCGGCAACCAGAGCATGGCGGGTTTCTCTGGATAAAAGGAAATCCCGGCACAGGGAAGTCGACTCTCATGAAGTTTCTCTTCGAAAAGGCAAAGGCAAATGCCAGGACAGCTGCGTCACGCATCATCTTGTCTTTCTTCTTCCTGGCCCGCGGCACAATCGAGGAGAAGTCAACGACGGGCCTTTACCGATCCCTTCTTCATCAGCTTTTTGAGAAAGTCCCGGAGACGCAGAACGGTTTGGCATGGATGACAACCAATGGTGCAAAGGTCATCCAACGGAATGGATGGAGCGAGAAAGCACTGAAACAAACACTCACGCACGCCGTCCAGACGCTCGGTAGTCGGTCGCTGATGATTCTTGTGGATGCGCTGGATGAATGCAATCAAGAACAGGTTGCGGACATGGTTCGTTTCTTTGAGGAGCTGTATGACAGCGCGCAAGACTCGAAGGTTCTGGTACAGGTCTGCTTTTCAAGTCGGCATTACCCTATGGTAGTCATAGAGAAAGGCATCGAGGTCACTCTGGAGAACGAGTTGGGCCATACGCAAGATATTCAGCAATACATCAGGTCGGGACTTAGGCTGGGCAAGTCGCAGCAAGCCGATTCACTCCGATCCGAAATCCTCGAAAAGTCCTCTGGGATCTTTCTCTGGGTTGTTCTGGTTCTCGAGATTATCAATCGAGAA
Source organism: Trichoderma reesei QM6a (assembly GCF_000167675.1). NCBI lineage: Eukaryota > Fungi > Ascomycota > Sordariomycetes > Hypocreales > Hypocreaceae > Trichoderma > Trichoderma reesei. The sequence goes on from NW_006711151.1 coordinate 1,691,561, forward strand.
TATCCAGGGACGTCTGTCTCTATTAAGCAGATACGTGACCGTCTGAGAGAGATTCCGCCGAAACTGCACGACTTGTTCGAAATGATTCTGACAAGAGATGGCGAAAATCTCGATCGACTACATCTCTGCCTCAGATGGATTCTCTTCGCGGCCCGCCCACTCAAACCCCAGGAGCTCTATTTCGCGGTTCAGTTTGGGCTCGACGAAGAATCCTCTGGCTTTTGGGATCGAAGGGATGTCGAGATTGACGAGATGAAGTCATTCGTGAGCAGTTTGTCCAAAGGCTTGGCTGAAGTCACGCAGGACAAAGGTCCCCAAGTCCAGTTCATCCATGAATCCGTCAGAGACTTCCTGCAGAGAAAGTATGACACGCAGTGGTCTGAGACTCCGGGTGGCTTTGTGGGCCACAGTCACGTACTTCTGAGAGATTGCTGCATGGCTCAGCTGGACAGCTTGAATTTTGAGGCTCTCGGTATAAGCGATGTCATACCCCAGGCCTCTACGATAACAAAGGCACGAGAGAGAGCCACCTCGGAATATCCGTTTTTGGATGATGCAATCTCGAATGATACAATGACAGAGGCACGAGAGAGAGTCACCTGGGCATATCCGTTTTTGGAATATGCAATCTCCAACGTCCTTCACCATGCCGACCGCGCACAGCAAAACGGTATACACCAGGAAAACTTTCTTGCCAATTTCCCTCTTCAAAGATGGATTTCCCTCAACAACACTCTAGAAACGACTTCAATTCAGCGATACACGAACTCAGTCAGCTTGCTCTACATTTACGCAGAGAAGAACTTCGCTCACCTTCTCCGCATTCATCCTCAGGCAACTTCATGTTTTGATATCGAACTTGAGGATGAGCGTTATGGCACACCGATTTTTGCGGCGCTTGCTACAGGCAGCCGCGAAGCTGTCTGGGCTTTTCTAAGAAAGCGAGCGGAGACGATGCCCTCAGACTCGCCCTTTCATAATCTCTGGGAAGAATATTGCCAGGATAGAAGTAGACGGACCAGGCTCTCGAGCAGCTTTGTCTTCTCGCGACGAAAAGGCGTGCTCTCTTATCTCGTCAAGGAAGACGAAGCACTATTTTCTTCTTTCCTCCTTGCCAATGGAATACATCCAAAAGCCTGGGTAACTGGCGACGAGAACATTTTATCATTAGCTTCCCGAGGAGGACACGCAACTGTTGTCAAGTACTTATTTGACCATAATGCCGTCGGTCCATATCTGCGAAGTAGCTTTGTCTGGTCGCCGTTATATGCAGCTGCCAGAGAAGGCCACAAAGCTGTCCTCAAGCTGTTGCTTGAACACGATGCTGAGCTAGCTCTAGAGGATAGAGTTGGCGCAGTTGGATCGTCGTCGTTAATTGCAGCTGCAAAGAATGGCCATGAAGCTATTGTCAAGCTGTTGCTCGAACACGACGTTGATCCCAACGTGGAACATGATGGCTGTTATGCGTTCTCGTATGCGGCTGAAGGAGGGCATGACCCTGTCATCAAGCTGTTGCTCGCAAAGGGCGGCATCGACCTGAACCACCAGGATAATGACGGCATCACTCCCTTGGTGGAAGCGGTTTTGTCTGGACATACAACTACCGTTCAGTTATTACTGTCACAGGAGGGTATTGATGTGAATCGGGTCGACTGTTTCGGTCGGACTCCACTAGCGCGTGCTGTTAAAAGAGGAGAGTTATCTATTGGCAAATTGCTGAGTGACAAGGGGGCAACTTTCTGAATCATCAAGATCATAACCTTCAGGCTCCATTATCTCTCGTTTCTCAACGAAGGCATGTCGCAATCGTCAGGTTGCTGCTCGAAAGGATTGGCATTGGCATATATCTAGAGGATCGCCAGGGCCGGACGCCATTGCCCTTGGCTGAAGCGGAAGGCCACAACAATATGTAACGTCGAACCTGCCCAATCATACGCACTTCTACTGCTGTGTCGCTGGGGACATTACTTTCTACGGTCTGACGGACTCTACCAGGCGGTAGAAGGAATGCATCGTGCGGGCTTACAACATATTCATTGCTTGTATAACGAGTGGCTAGCCGGCATTCTAGCCTAGCAATCAAGCATTATAGTATATCTATACTCTACATGTCTTTACTGTCGCTATATACTTCTAGTCTCGCTATATGTAAAAAAGTGTTGACAGATAGAGTATGGAACCCCAACTTCCCTGCTCTTAACGTACTGGACTTAGTATGCTGGATATCTAAGTTATGGTGCTGGCTACCCACTCCTTTTTTATATGGAAATCGTTCTGGTGTTCGGCTGCTAGCGCATGTCCACTTACAATCATGGAAACTCAATCTCAAAAGAATAGACACATCTGTATATCATACTTCATCACTTAGTCAAGCCCTCTGCCAGGGAGAAAACATGTGTGGGCCATTGGAAACGGCAGTTGAACAGACAAAACACCTGAAGCGACTGCTGATGGTTGATGCTATTCGCTGGGTACAACGTCACAAACATGAACCTACATGTAGTTCAGAGGCCTCTGCTGCACTATGCATCATGTGGTAATCAAAGTCTCTCCCGCCTTATTACCTACCCTGGCTTATGCTCTCGCTCTGGACTTTGGCTTTACTCATATCTATTTGAACAGGCTTAAGGGCTGCTATGGCCTCAACAGGCATATAGTAGTAGACTAAGGTGATGGTGGGACAATCCTGATCTTTGTAATCTTCAAAATCCTCTGAAGTCATTACAGAAGTCCACTTGGGCACGATAAGAACGCAGTGTCAGTATTTAATTTCACAGCTCAATAGGCTTGGCAATTGGACGATTTCTCCTCAGGATTTTCGATTGTCGTAACGTAGTCAATTAACGCATTCGGTATGAGATGGTCCGGAAGGTGGCCTCGATAAACTGAGAGTATCCAGCAATAATGGCTTTTTAGTACCATCTTCTCTGCCGCAACCTATGAGCAATTCGACAAAGGTCTCTGTGATATGGGAGCGAGTGTAGACATGGATAAAGCTCTTGCGGGCACACTTCTTACCAACTGTCCATTTTACTCAATGCAGGAGTGAACCATCCCCTACCCCTACCTTCTTCAATTGCACGAACATGACCATTGTACGTGAATCTCAACGTGTGTCTGATAGGCCTGCTCGAGACATCTGCATATGCCATTCATTACCTCTACCCTTGTTCAGGGACTAGTAGCTGTAACTCTTTTTTGTTTTATGGGTCACGTGTATCGCGACAATAGCATACAGACTTACAAAAGGTTTGAGGAGAGTTATGTCCGGGGGAAGTCTCAAGTGAACGACCGTGAACGCAGTCGACTGCTGAGCAGGTGGCATACAGAGTCGGACACCGGGGGGGGGGGGGGGGGGGAATCGTATACGGGGTCGAACACGGGGGGGGAATCGTATACGGGGTCGAACACGGGGGGGAATCGTATACGGGGTCGAACACGGGGGGGAATCGTATACGGGGTCGAACACGGGGGGGAATCGTATACGGGGTCGAACACGGGGGGGAATCGTATACGGGGTCGGACACGGGGGGGTGGAGTGTCTACGAGATGTCTACGGGGGCTCTACGTGGAATATGGTTTCTACGAGGCTATCTATGGGGTGAAAGATGGTGAATCAAGAGGGGGAAGGGGAAAGAGGTCGCTGGGGGTCGCTGGGGGTCGCTGGGGGTCGCTGGGGGTCGCTGGGGGTCGCTGAGGGTCGCTGAGGGTCGCTGAGGGTCGGTAATGACTGAATGTGGTCGGTCGCTGGTAGGGGTCGCTGGGTCGCTGGGAGGTAAAGACTGGACAGGGTTGGTGGTGGGGGAGAAGGAAAAAAGACAGAGAAAGGAGGGAGAGGCAACCTTCTTATATAGACAGAGCCTTGCCATACAGTGGAGCAGGGGCTTGCTGTGATGAGCACGGCGTCGGAGACAAAAGAAGCTTTGGAGTTCATTGAAAGAGCCAAAGCGTTAGGGGTTGAGAGAAAAGGGTTACGAGACCTGCTACTGGAGAGATTCCGGAGAGTGAGCAAACCGTGGAAAACGCGGCATCGTGTGTTGTGTGAGGCTTCAGGGGTGGCAATCCTTCCGACAATCGGTTCCCTGTCAATTGATATTCTCCGATTGGCCTCGCGTATGAGCTTTAACCGCCGACTGAGTGAGGGGCAAGTCAGCCCGCGAGGCAGCCTCGAAAACTTCCCCTTCAGTCATGCTTTTCTGTGATAATTGTTTGCTGGAGCAATGGGTAACTGCTTCTCATCGAGTCAGCGGCGCTGTGGGATCTGTTACTTTGAGTTGGACGAAGAATGCGCTGCTTTGGTCGAGCCGTCTGTTCACAGAAGCTACACTTGGCGCAAGGACTCTCACATTCACGATGAGGAACGAACAGAGTCTCCAGACGAGCAATTACCCTTTCCTTTACCCGAGGCCTGGAGAGAATTCCTCCGGATTGAAATCAAGGCAAAACTCGGCATATTCCAGGCATCTCGGAAACGTGGATGCCGTGGCTGCGAGTCCATCATAAAGGCTGTTGAGTCCGCTTGTGCCGACGACGGGGTGTTTTTGGACAGCAAATCATGGGAGGAAGTCGTGCAAATTACTTGGGTAGTCCCCTCGGGACGCGACAGAGAGTTGAGCAATCTCAAGATTGTGCTCACAGCGAACGTCAGCAAGAGAGACGCGCCAGACCGCGGCTCAGAGGAATACCACCTCTGGACCATATTGATCGATGTTGACCGGGCTGCCGGTCACGAAAAGGAAGAGAATTGTCAGTTTAGCAGAAGAGTAGAGTTCGTTGAGAGTCGAGATTCTAACGTTAGCCAGGGCATCCCTTCGCTTACAAGTCTCCGGTTCCGTTCAACAATACCGGGTCGGAGACTTCCTTCAAGAGAATCAGCGAGTGGCTTCACGAGTGCAACTCAATGCACAAGTCCTGCATGTCTGGTCCCGCCGCCCAGCTGCCCAAACGGGTGCTTGAGATGACGCCTGATTCAGGGAACAACATCAAGGTTCGCTTGGTTCAAGATGTGGGCGGGCAAGAGAGATACGCCTGTCTGAGCCATCGATGGGGAGCGTCGACACATCTCTGTCAAACGACTGTAGACAGTCTCCCATCTCATCTACACGAGATTCCTTGGAGCCTATTACCAAAGACCTTTCAAGATGCCGCCAAAGTCGCCGTGTGGCTTGGTATAAAGTATCTCTGGATCGACTCCCTGTGCATCATCCAAGATAGCGCCGAGGACTGGAAAGAACAGGCAGCGCAGATGTGCGAGATCTACACCGGCGGTTACGTGACCTTTGCAGCGGCATGGTCTGCAGACAGCGATGTCGGTCTGTTCCGTGAAAGTCCATCATTCACCGTGGAATGCCCTGCGCATGTCAAGCAACAAGTGGCGTCGTATCTTATTCGAAGGGTCCCTGAGCACATAACCTGGGACGTTGCCGGTGTCCTGAAGATGACCCCGGAGCTTCCCCTCTTGAGCAGAGCTTGGGTCTACCAAGAACGTCTTCTTTCTCCACGCATCGTCTATTTCACGAGATATGAGGTGGCGTTTGAATGCGCAAGGGGCAGCCGTGAAAGAATATGCGAGTGTGAGCATCTCCCGGGAGGCATCTGGGGAGGTGGCAGCAATGGCGCGGGTGGTGGCCTAGGCGAATATACAGAATTCCGCAAGCTGTACCATTCTGAAGGCCTTGCAGCGTCAAATCTTGCCGCGATCAGGAAGCACTGGCACCAGATTGTGGCGGAATACTCTGGGCTGCGCATCTCGTTTACATCAGACCGGCTTCCTGCTCTCGCGGGCGTTGCAAGGCAGTACGGGACAGCGCACTCTGCCGATCTGGGACGATACGTTGCCGGCATGTGGGAGAATTGCTTCCCTTCTGAGCTTCTATGGTATCGTGCCACGCAAAACGTCCATGACCGTCCTGATTCCTATTGCGGCCCTACGTGGTCTTGGATTTCGATGGGGAACATTGCTGCTTACGCGACGGGCTGCCCGAGAACGTATCCAGACGATCTAAAGGTTCTCAGCATCGACTTCAAGCTGAATGGCCTAGACAAGTATGCGTCTATATCCGATGCGGTCATGGAGGTTCGAGGCTACCTCGCTCCGGGGACGTTGGTAGAGGTGCACAATCCTCTGTGGAATACAAAAAGCATACGCTTCGAAGGCGTGGCTGGAAACTCTCTGACATTTCACTACGACTATCCTCTGGATAAGCCGGGTCCAAAGCATATCCCTTTCGGAACCCAGATCTGGTGTATGAAGACTGGCTTTGTGTGGGGAGGGAAGCATATATGCATGTTGCTGCATCAGACAAACTTTGTAGAGGATACATACGAGCGAATTGGTCTTGCTACGGAAGTTGGCAGAGCGGATCTTGACAGCTGGTTTGTTGACTCCAAAGGCAAGAGGCCCATAAGAATTGTATAGATAGGACGGATCGAACTTGATCGGCATGAGACAGCCTTTGCAAGTGTGTCAGAAGAGAATAAATACATGTCCAAGGGCTCATCGAGACAAAACTTAAACAGTCTTTTGGCGTTCACTCTTTCATTGTTATTCTCTTAAGGTCTATGTTGTTGAAGACGCATACTTGATGTTGAATGAACCAGTCTGTTTCGTAAAGTAGTCACCCGGGTTCTCCTCGTCTCCAAAGATCTTCAGCGCTCGCAGCAACACCGCATAGTTGCCTTCTGGCAGAATTGTCCCTTCTTGCGTTACCCCATTGAACGCGACCTGGTTGATGTTTGTGTTGAGCCATCTCACTGGGTAGCCATGCAGGCTACCAGCGACATCGACTCCCAGAATGTTGGTGGTCTTTGCTGGCGTAGCACCTAAGGGAATGATGTCTGCTCTTAGCAACGGGATGCCGGCATCCGCCTCAACACCAAGCGCTGGGTAGTCAATAGTTGACGATGTAGAAGGCTTGCTGCCGACTGTAGGATATGGTATCGTCCACGTGTCGTTGTCGGGTGCTTCTTGTGGGAAGCGGCCGGTGGTATGATAGATGAAGCTGTAGCCTGGGTCTATACTCCGAGCATTCTTGAGACTTCCAGCAACTCCGAGGTAAGGGAGAACCAAGTTCTCGCCGTTGGAACCACTCAGAGTGATGTACCCTCCGTAGACGGGGAGATTTGATGAGTTGAGTCCTTGCGGAGGAGTTACTTCGATGGTAATCTTAGCGGACCCTCCTGCTGGAACTGTGACTTTTGTCTCCGAAAAGGTGAGAGTTGCTGTAGCATTGCTAGGAGTTGTAGACCTTCCCAGCGTAGACTGGCCAGTCTTGTAAGCTTCTCTAGACAAAGTCGGTACGTGGCCGACGGAGTAAGTCACTGCTTGTTTGGCTCCATTGGTGATTGTGAAATCCGTGCTGTTCACCAAATGGTTTGTATCGTTCAGAGAGATGCTTGACACGCTGAGGGTCGTGGTTGCGTGAACTGCATCATATGCCTGAGCTAAACCAGCACCCTGTTGCGCCACGGGAGCCAACCCTTCATAGAAGATGCCAGTGTTATAGTCAACGTATTTCCTTTGATTTGCCGTAGACGAGACCAGGCCCATCAGGGTTTTGGGGTCTTTAATGGATCTTGCCTCCATGATCAAGGCGTATATCGAAGCCATGAGAGGTGCAGCCATGGACGTCCCAGAGTCGACGTAGTAACCTCCCATCCACAACGGATAAGTGGAAAGGATTGAGCCTCCCGGTGTCGAGATGCGTGGGTTCAGGTCTGCCTCCCATGTTGGGCCCCAGCTTGAAAACTCATCAACGCAGCCGCCATTCGAGTCGTTTGGAAAGAATGCGGCAGCAGTGCCGGCAGATTGAGGCTCAATCATTGTCGCATACACTTCCGTACCGTCTCCCAATAGGTCTCGCCATACCAGGGCTTGCTGCCGGGGGACCATGCCGGAGCCGAGAGTCTCTGGGGTAGTGCTGACGCTGTAGAGGCTGAAAAGATGGTCAGCACAATCATGAACTGGAGTGTTAGAGTGGAAAAGCACCTTACTTTGAGAGGTCATCGTCAGAGCTGTAGAACATGATGTACTTTGCATTGTTCTTCAAAAGACTGTTGGCAATATCAGGGTCACTGCAGTCGCTCAGCTCCACGAGAACAAGTTTGTCGCTGAGATCTGCTGGTGCATTCTCGTTGAGAGGACTGCAAGCATTCCAGGTGCCATATGCCGTCGTATTCGGCGTAACAACCCATAGCGGTAAAGTAATGTTGGGAAATGCTGGAGTTCCAGGAATCCAGACAAAGGAAGTCAGATTTTCGGAAGAGCTGTCTAAGCTGGTGAAGCCTTCAGTCCCCAGCAAAGGCGTCATGGTATTTTCTATAGATGCCACTGCCATGACCCCTTTGCCATCCGCGGGAGTCGCCGAGCTGAAGACGAAAGGGCCATTGTTGCCGTTTGCAATGACACAAGGAACACCCGCGTCAATTATCCGTGAGACGGCGATTGCCAGAGGATCCTCTTTCCAGCCAGAGATGATGCCGACAGAAAGCGAGATTATGTCCGACCCGTCTTCGTACGCCTCGTTGAAAGCGGCAATCAGCACGTCGTTGGAAGATACGCCAGCGCAATTCAGCGCCTTGTACATGCCCAAGTTTGCGCCATATGCAGCACCGATAAAGCCCAGGTAGTTCTCCTGAGCGGCGATGATGCCAGAGACATGTGTTCCGTGGCCGAGGCAATCTTGAGGATAAGGATCGGGGACAGGCGTGTTTGTGCCGTTGAAGTCGTCGCCGATTAGGTCCTTTCCATAGCTGATGATGCAACCTTCGCCGAAGCAGCCTCCTAGGACAGGGTGGTTGTAATCAACTCCTGAGTCGACGAGGCCGACGCGGATGCCTTTACCGGTAAACCCTTCTGCGTGGAGTTTGTCAACTTGGGTTAAAACGTGAGGCGCATACCCGACAGTATCATTGTCTGCCGTTGTCCTTGCGAAATGCTTAGATAGATGGTTCAATTTGCCGATATTGCTGTTTCCAGATGAACCTTTACCATTGGCTAGATGCTCAAAGTAACGGACGGGCCACACATTCTTTACAGAGGCGAGCGATGCGATCTTGGTCGAGGCGTGATGAAGATCCAGGTCGATTGCGTCTAATTGGATGGAAGCTCCTCTGAACAACGAATACGACAAGTTCATTCGTTTGGTGGCCGGAAGCCCACGGGTGTGAAGGTCGCTAAAAAATGAGGCCTCGCTCTCCTATTGAGGAGCATCAGTTGTGTGATCAATACAGATGAAGTATGTACTCCTTCTCACAAGCGCTCAACTTACATGGCCATCCTCATACTCCACGATGTAGGCACCAGGAACATAACCCCAATTGACTCCTGTCTGAGGCTCGTCGTTTCTTAGACTCAGAGCATTCGCATGGGCGGTTTCTATAACCAACAAGCCCAAAATGGGCAGCAAATGGAGGTACGCCACCATGCTGATGATGAAAAGCTGGGGAAAATTGCCTCGTCTCTATAGACAGCACAATAGGAAACTCTTGTCCAGGCATATCATTATATGTGAGCTTGATAGCAGCTTATGCTGCACTTTCGCCTTCCAAGTCGGGCACGTCTCATCCGATTATCTCCCCGCATGCTGGCATGGTCGAGTTCCGAGCTTCCACATTGGATCATGGATGGATCACAATCCTTGTGACAAAGGCACATTGGAGCCTGGTTATTGTTGTTCATGGTAAATGTCGTCACCCTCTTTCAGAGTCCGTACATTAATCAATGGTCTTTCAACTGCTTATGCCCTTGTCTCGAGTATCATGACCAAGAAGCGACGTGGCCCTCGAGCGCCTGCTGTTGCTGACTGGGAAGTGATACGTCAAAGTGTCACTAAGACGAAGAGACATGCAGTCGCTTCTTGTGGCAGAAGGAAATGGTAATTGAGCCTATTGCTCGAGGTATCACGCGATAGGGACTCTTCCAGACTGAAAGTCCCCTTAAAAGATAAGGTACTCAGCCAGTTTGTGGTGTATCACACAAGGCTCATCCCCTTGTTCACCTAGTTACCTACCCTGCAATACGGTAACTGATACAAGACCCAAACTGTCAGTAACAGAAGGCCTTCCATTTGAAGTACACCATTCTAGCAGTGGCGGCACTTTGCAACGTCGTAGGGCTGGAAGTTGTGTAGTACTTTTGTAACATTGTGGGCAGCGTGTAGAGAAATCGGGATGAGGCGAGCTCCTTCGTCCACTAGGTGAACCAACCTGTGAGTCCCGAGGTATTCTCATAATCGAGGATATGATCAGGCTTAGATCGATTCCGAATGGTTGACAAAATATATCAACAAAGTTTTCGGTGACTACCTAAGGATGTCATCTAATTGTCACTGATCTAACTTCTATGAGATCAACTCTGAAAATTCTCCGATGCTTCCCAACTTTGATCGAGGTAACGAGCGGCGACACGAAATGGCGATTGGCTTTGATTGACATGTGGAAAGGTACAAATTGAGTGGCAGCGGCTCTCTAGATGATTGTCACACTATGTCATTAGAATAGATTGATATCTGCCCTTGAGTGTTTCTTCCATGCGTGCAATCATCCAGAGAAGAGGCGAAAGAGGTTGAAATGAAGCTCCTCTCTTTCCGACGCCGGCTTACTCGGAGCTCCTGGCTTACTGGGAATCTTCCCAAACAGATATTTCCCTCGCTTGTGTCTCGCAAAAGAGACCTCGGGCGTCTCAAAGGTTTTCATGGAAAGATCCCTTGCCGTAAGATCGGCGGCGCTCAATCGAAGTTCCCTGAGTTCAGTTGACTCTCCATGATGGTTGGTCATCTCGAGATGAATATAGTAGAACTTTGAATCGGCTTTCTTCTGAGTCGGACCCGGTTTCGGTGCCTTATGCTCGAGGAGAGTTGCGGCACAGAAAGTCCTCAGATTGCTCGTCAAGCTGACCATGTGTCTATCGGCATTCCAGAGCACCCAGCGTTCTTCCAGAGGTCGTTCTTCCAAAGGTCGTTCTTTCAGAGATGGTTCTTTCAGAGGTTGTTCCTGGAGAGGTGGTTCATTTGGAGGCCTTTCTTTTAGAGGCTGTTCTTTTGTAAGTGAGTTAGGTTTCGGACTGAGGCGGAAGACATGGCGAAAGTCGTTGGGAAAGTCGGAATTTGAAGACGGCGCGTAGGCAGGTAGAATGTCGAATCTTGTGACATGCTCCTTGTCATAGCCGAGTCTCACCACCGCGTGATCACTATCTGGAATAAAGACAAGATATAGGCGCTGGTCCAATGGAATGTTGTTCGTAATGGAAGCCTGAATCGCCTTGTTGAAGAACCCAATGCTGAGCCAGCTGCAGATCTCGACGATGACCTTTTCATTGATTCGAGTGCCCCGGGGTGCATCGTTGGAGTTGTGACCATAGTTGCTATACGGTGTTAGTATCTATCAGTCGACATGAACTGTAAAACTCAAGGGAAACATCTTCAACCTACTGAATAGCGACCGCAGTTTCGTTGTCTTTGTATGGCATAATCACGGGCGAGCCGCTGAACCCTTTTCCTGTGCTAAGTGCATATTCAAGTTGGTCAGGCATGCAGTCCACGCATGTGCCATAACTTGCAGTCAGCTTGTAGCTGTTTGCAGACTCCGTCAGGCCATAAACGACGAGTCCGTTGTGAGTAAGGTCATCGTGGCCGCGCTTCAGAGCAAAACCAAAGCCCCGATAAGGACGAGTTGGATCCTTCTTCACTAGTATGACGCCGTAATCGTCAACTTCTTGCTTATTCGCTACGTATGCGGCAGAGACGTAAAGTGCGGAAGCCTTGAAAGATGGGCTTGTTGGGGATTCTGAGCATATCTCTAGGTCGTCCAGCTTCACATCGTTGATGTTATGGCCAGCAGTCAAGATGACATGATGTGTGGGATGCGGCATGTTGACATAGAAGCCGTTCCCTTCTCGGCGTTCTCCTATCCGCATTTGACAACTTATTATTCAAGCCCTGTTCAGTGTTTGGAGGATATGCGAGAATATGCATTGACGAACCATCTTGCGTGAACCGAAGCCTTACAATCCACTCCTCGAGATCCTGAGCTTTGAAGGACCTTGTTCCTCCCTCGTTCTCAGGATCAATGGGCTCACTATCGCGGTCGGGATCCCGCTCTGCTGCGTCAAGCTGCGAGCAAGAGCCTTGTACTTTTTGCCCTTCCATCATGCCTTGTTTTCATCAAATGCACAAGGAGCTTCTGTTTGCCTATTTCTAAGATTGTGGCTGTGAACGAGGGCGGCTCTTCGAAGATGCATGAGGCTGAGATACTTCGGGCATCAACGAGGGAGTCAAGACTAAGCATTGGGCATGCATACAGCATGACAGTCTTCTCAACACCGAATCGACATTTGCTTGAACAAACACACATCCTGAGGCTGTGCCATGTATGGCCACGTATGCTCGGATCGGATAAAGGCTTGGATTGAGGGCATTTAGGTAACACTTCCTGTGTCATTGCGTGGCAAGGCGAAATCCTTACACAGCGATGAACGCCTTTTACCAGCGTAAAGGCCAGTATGCAGGTCAGCTCTCGGCGATGACTTGTGCTGTCTTTATACACGGCGCCAACATTGATTGGTTCAATTACGAAGAAGGCGTCCGAAACGATCTTTGCAGCCAGGTCACCATATATTCATCATACGTATGTGGTACACAAGGATTACCCCTGCTTAACTTTACATATTTTAAGCATTCCCAAGATGCTTTGTGACACCTTGTGAGGCTCTTGACCTGTCATATCCTATATCTTCTATTTTCGCTTGTCCCTTGTTCCTGGTCATTGCCATCAAGAGGTGCCTCGACAGCGTAATAGATCGCCCAGATTTTGCGCTATTCGACTCTCACATCACCAGTCGCTTCACATCAACCACGTCAAAATGTCAGCACCCAATGACATCCCGACGCCTCCAAAGTCCCTTACTCACAGAGACTACACTGTGGGATGGATTTGCGCTCTGCCGAAAGAGAAAGCAGCATCCAAAGCGATGCTTGACGCGATTCACGATGACCTCTTGCCGCCTGATCGTGATCCATACACCTACACCTTGGGGTCAATAGGCAATCACAACGTTGTCATTGCCTGTCTTCCCGAGATTGGCACCAACTCAGCAGCGAGCCTGATTACCCAGATGAGCAATACCTTTCCGTCAATCAGATTCTGCCTCATGGTTGGCATTGGAGGAGGAATCCCTCCGCAGGTTCGACTCGGAGACATTGTGGTCAGCAAGCCAAGCGGGCCATTTCCCGGTGTTGTCCAGTGGGATCTCGGAAAGTCAGAAGAAGCCGGTTTCAAGAGAACCGGTGCATTGGACCGTCCCCCGAAGGCCTTATTGACGGCTCTTGTGGACCTGCAGATGTCTCACGACTTACAGGGCACAAAGATACCCACCTATATGAAGGAGATGGAAGAAAGATATCCCAAAACAGTTGGGAAATATACGTGGTCTCCTCGCCTCAGAGATCCCCTGTTCAACCCTTGCAAACCACGGAAAAATCCCACCTTCTGGCTAAGCGTCGCTACCGTCATCTACGAGATGCTCGTTGTTCTGTTCAGACTGTTGTCAGGTCGCTACGAGCCTGAAGGGCGAGATATGCCCAGCATGCCCGATCTTGATAACGGTGACGAGCAGCCCAGAGAGCCGGAAATCCACTACGGGTTGATTGCGTCTGGAAACCAGGTTATCAAGGATAGGGATGTCAGAGATCAGATCAACAAGGATCTGGGAGGACAAGTCTTGTGTCTCGAGATGGAAGCAGCGGGTTTGATGAACAACTTCCCATGCATTGTCATAAGGGGAATCTGCGACTATGCCGATGCTGGGAAGAACAAAGACTGGCAAGAATATGCTGCAGCTCTAGCAGCGGCATTCGCAAAGGAGCTTCTACAGCATGTGCAGCCGGTGGATGTTGCCAAGGAGCGTCCTATCAAGGATGTTTTACTCCAGCAAGGTTAGCTAACTCCATTCTCATTTGGAAAGTCTTCATTTTCTAATATATAAGACGCACAGTCCATGAGGCTGTCATTGATACTCGGGCAAAAGTAAGCAATATTCAATCGCAGATGGATAAAGAGGAAGTGAGCAAAATCCTCGACTGGCTCACAACCGCCAACCACGGCCAGCAGCATACCATGCATCTGAGAAGTCACACGAAAGGAACCTGTCAGTGGATCTTTGAGACCAAAGAGTTGCGAAACTGGCTCAATAGAAGCAACAAGACCCTGCTTTGCCAAGGAATGCCAGGATCCGGCAAAACAATCATTACTTCAGTTGTCATCGACCATCTCACTACTCGATCCATGGACGATCCCACCATCGGCATAGCCTTCCTCTATTGTACTTTCAAAAACCAGGAGTATCAGACAGCCGAGAGACTACTTGCAAGCGTCCTGAGACAGCTTGTCAGCAGCCGTATTCCTTTCCCAGCCAGCACGAGAAAATTGTATGACCAGCACAAGACCAACCAGACCGAATCATCTCAACAGCAACTTGAGGACGCCATAGAAGCTGTGGCAAGCTTATACTCAGAGGTTTACGTGGTTATCGATGCGATTGACGAGTGTCAGTTGTCGTCTGTACAGCAATTCCTCGATGCACTCTTCCGACTTCAAGCAAACTGCAACATGAATATATTCGCAACATCGAGGTTCATTCCGCAAGTCGCACAACGGTTTGAGGAAGCCGAAAGCTCTTTTCTTGAGATCCGGGCCAGCTCGAGCGACATGTCCAGGTATCTGATAGCCGAAATGCAACTTTCGGCGACAAGCATCATCAAGGACAATCCATCTATCCAGGAGGAGATCGGAACAGAGATATCCAGGGTTGCAGATGGCATGTAGGTATCGTTTTCCACTCAAATCCTCGTCTTTGGCAGTATGTAAAGCCGGCTAGGTGGTAGAAGTACTGACAATTTTCCATCATAGGTTTCTCCTAGCGCGTCTCTATCTGGAATTGGTCCGACACAAGACAACCAAAGTCGGTATTCAAAGCCAACTTCGGAGCTTCAAAGCCAACGCTGGGGTTCGGAGGGACAAGGTACTGCGAGACGCATACGAGCGTGTCTTTGAACGGATAGAGAAACAAGAGTCAGATATCGAGGACCTTGCAAAGAAGACCCTTTTATGGCTCACATTCGCCAAAAGGCAACTCACCACCTCCGAGCTTCAGCATGGCGTGGCAACAAGCCAAGCCATGACAACAGAAGAGGCAACTACGGCAGACGAGACAATGACTACAATATCGGAAGATCATCTCTCCAAGCTCAAGGATATTGGCCGAGCTTGTGTTGGTTTGGTGACGTTTGATGAAAAGACTGGTATCATCCAACTGGTGCACTATACTGCGCACGAGTTCCTGGTCAGTATACAGATGAGCTGGTTTCCCGAGGCCGAATATGCTCTATTCTGTGCCTGCATTACCTACCTCTCCTTTACGGATTTCGAAAGCGGATTCTGTGAAACAGACGAGGAGTTTGAACAACGGCAGAAGAGGTTCTCGCTCTGCAACTACGCTGCAAGCCATTGGGGGGATCATCTTCCGAAGGATGCCAACCCGAGCAAGGAGCTTCTAGAGTTCCTTCGCAGCGCAGCAAAGGTTGAAGCATCAATTCAGGCGCAGCATGCTGTAAAGCATTATTCGTCCCATGCGAACTACAGCCAGGAAGTGCCTCGAGGCGTGACTGGACTTCATCTGGCAGCATATTTTGGGCTTACTGGAGTAGCAAGTATTTTGCTGCAGGAAAGACTCACACATGGCTGCGACCCAGACTCATTCGACAGCGACAACCAGACCCCCCTGTTGTGGGCAGCTCGAAACGGCCATGAAGCTGTCGCTGGCTTGCTAGCAGACTCGAATGCTTCTCTTGAAGTGAGAGACAAGGAGCAGGGCGCCACTTCACTGATCTGGGCTGCCCGGAATGGTCATGAGGAAGTTGTTCGCCTTCTCCTCGAAAAAGGAAGTGAGCTGAATGCAAGAGACCGCCTTGAGAGGACGCCGCTTTCTCTGGCTGCCTATAACAAGCATGCGTCAATCATTCAGCTTCTTCTACAGAGAGGGGGCGTTATCCATCCCAACGACGAGGCCGGAAAGGTGAAGTTGCTTGCAACTCGCCTAGAACACCATAAGGTTATTGAGATGCTATTTGAGCATGAGAAAAGACTCCCATCGACAGGCAGTGGGAGGAACGAGACGATCCCTTATACCGCCGAGAGTTCTTCGGAGCTGACGATGCAGAGATTGCTCAAGGCTGATGACAATATCAATGAGGTTGATCAACACGGTCAAACGCTGCTCTCCCGAGCCGCTAGAATGGGAGATGTGCAAATCGTTGAGATGCTGATCAAGACTGGCAAAGCGGATATCAACGCCATGGACCAACGATATGGGGAGACGCCCCTGATAGGGGCCGCTAGAAAGGGACACCACGCAATCGTTGAGCTGCTCCTCAATGCGGGCGCGAACGTCAATGTACGGGAACTGAGAGAAGGAGAGACGGCGCTGACTCTGGCCATCGAGAACAGAGATGAAGCGACCGTTCGTGCGCTTCTTCAGCAGGGCGCCGATGTCAACAACAGGGATCACACAAAGCACACGCCTCTCCACACGGCAAGTTGGCAGGGCAGCAAACCGGTGATGCAAATGCTACTTGACAAGGGGGTGGACGTGGATGCCCGTAACCAGGAAGAACAGACTCCTCTCCACAGCGCCTGTGCTTTTGGTCATATCGAAATGGTCGAAACGCTGCTGAATGCCGGCGCCAACATCGAAGCGAGAGACGAAGAAGATCGCACGCCTCTGTTCTTTGCAGCAGCTTTGGGCCATCACGATATTGTAAAGCTGCTTATAGATGAAGGGGCCAATGTCAGAGCACGCAACAAGGATGGACGGACAGCCATGTTTGCTGCTATCGGGTCCAGGGAGATGAAGGTCGTAAACTTACTCCTGGATGCAAGTCATATTGATGATGTCCACAGGGCGGACGAAGGAGGAATCAGGCCAATTGATTGGGCTGAAGAGAGTGGACATAAGGATATCATACGGTTGCTTAATCATCGGGCAAAGACATTCTAGGTTTGCGTGATAGTCTATACTATGGTCAAATTGCAGTTGCCAGGGACTGATATCCCCCCCCCCCCCCCCCCCCCTCCTTTAAGCTACAGAACACGGACTGTTGTTACTCGGCTTTGAGGATTGGCTCCATCAACAGTTCCAGGAGCTGCAATGTCATGTCAGTATTGCAAGAGGTTCTCCAGTAACGGGACGCAAAGAGATCGAGTTGACTCACCCATTGTTCAAGACGATGCTCATTGTTCCGCAGATCTTTGAACTCATCATCCAGCTGGCCTTATCACACGCATCCATCAGTAACCGAGATACCATATGCAAGTCCACAGCCAAGTAATGAACTGAACATGAGTGTTTCTTACGTGTAGTGCAGTATAAAACGCCCTTTAATTGGTCGTCCGTCGCAAGGCCTTTGATGAATTCCTTCGCGGCTGCATCTTGTCCAATTTGGCTGATCTGAAAGCGGACAACTATAGTCTTGTCAGATGTGATAAAAGCTTAAGTAAAAGACTCTCTCTTACCATCTTTTCTGTACCCATGTTTCTCCAAGAAAACACCACACTGTAAAATGACATTTTTCAGCGTATCTTGCGTCTCACTACTGCCAGGGGGGCCCAAAGGGCATCCATCAGTCAAGATCGAGATAAGCACCGGACGATCAAACAGCTTCTTTTTTATGGGTCGGTAAACAAGCTCTTCGAGGATCTTTGCCCTGCAATTGGTTCCAATCTCAGTAGGCCCAGCGTATACAACTTGGTTCTTGAGTATATCGCTGACTCTTTCCGATGTAGGGTGATTAAAGGAATCTGGACAGTTGATGAGTCGCAGCTCGATGCCGGTACCGTCTGGGACAAGCCTCGTGGTGAGACTGGTGATTCGCTCACTCAAGTCTGCCTGCAGCTGGATTCGATTGTCCCTCTTCATTGAACCGCTATCGTCTGTATACACATGGTAGACATTGGTTAGTCCGAATCGTGATTCTGTTTCTTCAGTCGAGACAATAATTGTAATGTTGACATACCACAATACAGCACAGGTTGGAAAAGTGCGAGACGGATCAAGTCTGAAGGGTGAGCACTGCTTTTCGGATCTGCTTCCAACTCGACGGCTTTTTTGATGACTTCATCCAGAAAACCCTCCTTTTCCTTTCTGAAGAATTGATCCAGATGCGCCTTCTTGATGTACCTATTCATTTCTTCCTTGAAGTTCCTGGCTGACTTGTCCTTTTCGACTTTGTCCAAGATATGCTAATCATTTATTCCATTAGTAAATCACCGCACCCATGGGAAACAAGGACGCGAAACATACCGGCGGAATCTCTGCCTTTGCCAGACCACTGATCTTGAATCTTTTCTTGAGGGGTCCATATCCTCCAATTGCAGCCGCACTCATGCCGGCAGCAGCCATCATCTCAGGGCGCTTGTTCACCCACGCGATTACAAACACGATGAGGGACACAAGCATACCCAGGTTTCTCAAGTGGCTATGCTTCCTGTTATGGGGAGATAGAATAGCCAACATCTTTTTGTCATTCCGTGCAGTGGCTATGGACATGGCTGACTCCCTCCTGTTGTTTGTAGCATGAGGGTCAGCACCAGCATCCACAAGAGCTTCTATCACGTGAATATCATCTTCACCTCTGTACCGCTTGACGAGAGCAGTCAGAGGAGTGGTGTTCTTGGTGAGATCAGAAGCTATGTTCACGTCTGCCTTGTGAGCAAGAAGCATTCCGACGATGCTGCCGATATGCCCCTTTGTCCTGGCTGCTGCGATCCAAAGAGGTGGGAAAGACTCCGGAACGCCGTTCGGGTTCGCCCCATTGTCGAGAAGAAGCTTGATTGCCTCTTTTTGGCGGTAGAAGACAGCCGTACCAAGAGGGGTGTAGAGTGTTGCTTTGTCGACGGCGTCTATTTCCTTTTCTCTGCCGATCAGGTCACTTGGCTTGAGGCTTCCGTCGAGCGCGAGGTTGACTAGAGACCTCATTGTGTAGTGATCTTTGAGCCAATCACTATAAGACAAGGCGCTGGCGAAAGAATTCAAGCTGATGTTTTTCTAGACCCGTCCTCTTCAGTGAGGAAGACGTGTTATATTTATACAGCTTCCCGGTGATCTACTAAAACACTGCGACGCCGTCCACGATATTCTGATGAGGCGCCCTCATGTTCATGGCAACACACAGTAGCTTGGGCCAAGGCCTGAGCTATGTTGCGGCTCTTCGTTCGAGTGTATTCGTGCCCAATCGTCACCGGCATCTTGGAATCTGGTGCAATATCGGGCATTTAGGCCCTCGAGGCTGCGTCTACTGCAAAGTGGCGTATCTCTTGCTAGTACTTGGGCCATGCAAGTATGACCCCGGCCTATGGGAAAAGATCTCGGTATCAGGTGACTGATATACAGAGCCGACAGCCTGGTTCAACTGCGTCATTGGCGGCAAGGATTCGGTATCGCGTCGGCTGCTGATGCTTGAAGCATGAGTGCTATTGGGCATAATCACCTTCGTTGTCAAGTCGCACCAGAGTAATGAACCAATGGCTCATCCCGTACGTCCATCCCATCGAAGGTCTACCAAAGAGTGGTCAACGTGCCTCTCTGTTGAAGAGCATTGGGGGATCCAAAATTGGAACACGTTCTGACTATAGATAGCAGTCCAGACCCTTACAAGCAATCTGAAGGCACACATGCAGAAGCCCGACTCATGCGCTCAACCTGTGATTGGCCGCATATTGTTGTTTTGTAAGAGCCGTGATATCCACTTTTGGGCAACGACAATCCTCTTGGGCAAGAGACGTGGGTGCAATCTGTGGCTTTGCAAGCACATTAGAAGCATTCGGAGTACACTTGCTATTTTGGTGCCGGAACAGTCTCATGCCTTATGGCCGACTGTGATTTGCGGCTCAATTAGGGACAAGAAATCATCGCTTGCCTAGCATCTTCCATTGTGTTTCATTAGCGTCTTCTTCCATACGCATTCTTTCATCTGCTTTAACGAACGGATCAAGGCAAGGGTTCCATCTACCTCCTCTTCTTGGGTTTTCCCGTAGCAGACGTCACTGCAGCAGTTGCAGCTTTGATAGCAGACCCATTGCTCTCCTTGTCTGAGATCCAGACAAAGATGCCGTGGATAATTCTGCCCAATAGCGTCCGCTTTCCATTACCATCCACGCACTCTAGCTCCTCTGGCTCCTTGTCCTTATCTTTCTTAGTCAAAGCGAGGAGGTAGAATTCTTCCTGATCCTGCGGCTCATCGGGCGCGTTTGAAGTCCCATCCCTCTTCTTATTCTGCACGCTGACAATAAAGTTCGTGATGTGAGTGTCGGAGAACAATGCACCCGGCAGAAGGGAATCTGTTGCCTGTTAGAGAGTAGCATCTCGGAAGGGGTAGAGAATGACAGATGGGTGCAGACCGGAGTAGAAGTTGGATGTGATCCCTATGCCTGCCTGATGGATATAACCGTCTCGGTTCATGTAACTCAGGTAAACGACACCATTCTGAACCTGAGCAAGATGAGGGTTTCCCGGCTGAGAGGCCACATCAAGAGAGCGGAGGAATTTCCAGCTTCCATCCTCTTGGACCCGAATGCCTCGTATTTGGCCTTTGTAGTCCTCAAAAAACACCAGAGTGTCACTGCCATCAACGCATCCGCTCATTCTGCTTGAGGGATGCACCAGGATATTTCCTCTTCCGGTGAGGGTGACCTCATGCCACTCGTCTTCCCACAGCGTGAAAAGCCTGAGCGCATCATTCTCGCCGACGCAGAAGACGGACCGCTATAGATCGAGTCAGAACCGCTTCAGCGATTTTCCCCAAAGACGGCTTTGAAGCTCACTGTAGTATCATGGACAGCATAGACAGCAGGCGAATGAGCCCTGATCTCCGATGCGATAAAGGTCTCACCGGCGAGCTGGGATCCGAACCAGTGCATTTCGCTCAGTTCGTTGCTCTCTTCAACGACGACATAATACTCGCTGCTGTCGACATCGGGGATGAAACCCCCAGCGGCATGCAGAATTCTCACAATGTCTTGGGCCGAGGAAGCCATGATCGCTGTCAGATGCTGTGCCTGGAGGCAACATGTCAGGAAAGACAGTCGTGGATTGTGTGGATGGAGAGTGAGCGAAAATGGTCGAGCTACATACATGTATTTCGCCCAAACCCCCAGTGAAGCTGCTACGCTTCTCGGCATTTGAGCCTAACGTCTGCAGAGCCACAAATTACAGCGACTTCCAGAGCTACGCAATCCACAGACTGAGGGGAAAGCTATCAGACATGATGTCGAGCCACTAGATAAAGCACAACCAGATTATACATAAAGGAGAAATGACTAGATAACCAGAACCCTTGTATGGCATTAGAAGGTTTGCTATTACTGCTGCGACATTGGGTTTGTGTGCAAATACAGAGCAAGATTGCTGAAGAGCTGGCAGCCTAGTGTGCCCCTCAAGTCTTGATTCTATAGATAACTTGCATTGCATCACATCGCAGTAACTAGTCTTGAATTCAGTTTGCTATTTATACGACGGACACATATTATTGTGTCACAAAAGGCAGATGGCGAGGAGTGTCGATGAAAGTCGACTCCGGAATAGAAGCCTTCTAGCGCCTCGCTTAGCCGCTGTAGAAGCGCTAGAACAAGAATCCCGGCGGCCCGAGATCCCGCTAAAACTGGGGCCGTTTACGCGGGCGCAAACCTTGAAATGTCTAGGAGGAAGGAGGTGCTACCTTAAATAACCCATGCACCCTAGTCTAATATAACCTATACTCCACTTTTCTAAATTTTTTACTATATTAAAAAACCTTATATAACCTATACTTCTTATAATTTAATTAGCTAAAATTTTTAAAAAGTAAAGTATAAGTTATATTAGCTTTTATATTAAAGTTAAATACCTCTTTAATATAATACTAAAGCTAAAATAAATATATTTTTTATAAAATCCTATAAGTTTATTATAAATATATTATAAATATATTTATAATAGATTTATTTTAAGCTTTTACTAATCCTTTTTTTAATAATAATAAGTTTAAAATTTTACTTAATATTTAGCTTTTAAGGCTTTTTATTATAGTAATAATAAAAAAAAGCTATTATATAAGTAAAATATATTTATTATTTATTAATAATAAATTACTAATATATTATATAAGAATTTTAATAACCTAATAGCTTTTTAAAGCCACTTAATAAAATAAAAGCGCTAAACTATATTTTATTATTATTTAATTTAGTCTAGTTTAATTACTATAGTTAATAAGTTAATGCTATTATAATAAATAAGATTATATACTTAATATATATACTTAAGTAGCTAATTATATTAAAATTAAGTATAGCTTATTTAATATTTTTAAATTAGCTTACTAAAGCTTAATAATAATAGCCTTAAAATAATATAAGTATAATATATTAATAATATATTTATAATAAATTATTAATATATTATAAATTTAATACTATTTTAATATAAAAAAACCTAATTATAAAAGCATATTATAGCTTTTAAACTTAGTCTTAATAATATATTATAAATTTTATTATATAAGTATAAAGGTTTACTAATATCTTAACCTTTTATTATATAACTTCTATTATTTAAAAGTTATAAAAAAGTATTAAGTAACTTAGTAAAAGTATTAAGTAAAGCTATCTTAACTAAGTTATTAATAAAAAGTATTTAAGTATATAAATATATTAGTAATAGCTATATAATAAATTAGTAATAATTTATTAATATATTATATATTTATAGCTAATTATATATAATTTTAGCTAATTATAATAAAAAAAAGGCTTATAAGTATAGTTAAAATATATAAAATAATACCTACTAATTATAAATTATTTATTTTATAAAAAATATAAGTAGTCTTATTATAATATATTATAAATAGTTTATTAATAAATTATAGTTTATTATTATTATAAAAAATATATTTATATAATATATTAACTATATAAGTGCTTTATATTATTATAAAATACTTATTAAGTTAAAATACTAGCTATATATACTTATTATATAAAAGCTTTTTATAAATAGCTTATAAATTAATAATAACCTTTTAATATTAAAAATATATACTATAATTAATTATAATACTTAGTAAAGGAAAATATATAGTAAGTTTATATAATATATATATAATATATTAATAATTTATTATTAATATATTACTAATAATAATATATATCCTATTTAAAAAAGGTAATATTAAATAACTTAAGTATAATATTATTTACTACTTTTTTATTTTTTATAATTAAATAAGCGTTTTTTTTATTATATTTTCTTATAGTACTTATATATATCCTTTACTACTACTATTAAAGGTGCCTTAATATTTTATTACCTAATTATAATAAATAATTAATTTAAATAATATAAATTATATTATACTAAGTAAGTTATTAATAATTTATTATTAATATATTACTTATA